>NC_058027.1:10136203-10436203 GCF_019176455.1 Solea senegalensis | reverse complement strand
CTCTTTCTCTCTGTTCTCCTGATTAAGCACAAACCATGACTTAATATATGTTATTATGTCTCAGGACGTTTCCACCTACACATGTACATGTTACGTTCAAAGAGATGTAATGAAGAAAGCTTAAAAAAGAGAGAGAAAGGCCATTGCTAACCACTGACAAACTGTCACCTCCTCTGTCTTGTTTGTCTCACAGGAGCAGGAATAAAAACTGCCCATTTTTCACACAAGGGCGGAGGAGAAACAGGCTTTCCATATCAATCTGTATCCATGTCTTTGCTTTGCTAACTCTGCCAGTGGTACACTGCACATGCTTTCTCTGGGATTAAAGACTTTTCCACAAAACCAGAGCATCACATTTGACTTGATGAGACCAAAAGGAAAACAACATAAGAATATAATTCACTCTCAACACATGCACTGTGTATGTGTGGGTGTGTGTCAGCTGAGCTTAGAAGATTTCACCAACATCAATATGCTTGCCAAGACAGGTGTTGCATGATTGGTCTTTATTTAAACATTTCAGTATAATCTCTTATCAATAATGTATGCACAAACTATGTTTAAAGGCCAAGCCTGTAATCCAGTATAATCTGACACTGTCTGGAAATATAATTTACTGATAAAAACACAAAATGAACACTTTAGGTTCCTCATTAACACGTACTATTCTTGAGGCTCGACAAATTTCATAAAACACAAACATATACTGTAATTGTGCCGAGAAGAGTCTTAACCAAAAAACATCTTACTGTCTTTTGGGAAATGTTTGTTATTGCAAACGTAGGGCTCTATTAATTATCTGAAAATCCCCTGTAATTGGTGAACAGTTTTATTAAACCTAGGATTTTATTCAAGGATGGGATGATTTGTAATACAGAATTTCCTGCCAACAATTGCCAACACTGTATACTGTATGTATATGTATACATATACTGTATATATATAAATGCATATATATATAAACATATATATATACATATATAGAATTATTATTTTAAATAACCAAATAATATCACAGCTGTTTTTTGTTTAATTCCACTGTACTTTAACAAGAAAGCTGTAAAACAAACTGAATGAATAATACATCTATTTACGGAGGAGTATTAGGCCAAAAAAACAAAACAGCATGAGATTAAAGTCAGAATTCCGACTTTAATTCATTTTTTCTTTTCTTTTTTTAATTAATTTTTTTTTACATGTGGCCCTTATACTCTTCCGTATCTATTTAAGGCCACATAGACCGGAAGCTCCAATTAACGCTGTGTTTGTGTGTGTATCTGCATCATTACAGTGAGGAGACATTTTGATCGGCTCGTTTGCAGCGACTAGGAGGTTTTTAACCATGAAAACAAGTTAATACATGTAAGTAGACCTCCATAACTAACATATATGTGTGACACAAGCATTCTATGTCACCTTTAAGTGGTACATTTATATTTTTTGTAACAGTAACATTTACATACAAATTCACTGTTTTATAAAAAATCAGCTTTCATTGTAACAATTCTCATTTTCAAATGGAAATGTAACCAAATCTAAGCTGCGGAGTGAAAAAATGAAAAGAAAAAATTCCTTTCTTTCCACATCTGGAGTAAAATAACATACTATGAGATGAGTGCATATAGTTGTCTGTCACAGGTGGGCTTTGAAGCTGGTATAGGTGTCAAAGCACAACTCCTTACCAGCTGAGCTAATGGGAGCAACACATGTCCAAGTCCGTCCCTGTCCATAAATAATACATTATAAAACCAAAGCTGCGGGCCGTACAACATCTCACCAAGGGCCGTTATTGGCCCCCGGGCCGGACTTTGGACATGCCTGATGTAACTTAACTTGCTCCAACACACCTGATTCAAATAAATGTGTCTTTATCAGGCACACTGCAGATACAGACACACTGCACACGAGCACTGTATGTAAATAGATTCTGGGCTCCTTTAACTGATGCCTCATTAGTTCAGTAATATATTCACTGTGTCCTGCCCTCTCTATTTTTGTACGACAAATATCAAACAGGGGGGCAGCCTAACTGTCAAAAATGACATCATGTTGTGACTTCACCATACCTTCCCCTCTGGCCTGCACTTCCTGATGCATTCTTATCAACAAATCACTTCATAATTGCACTATAAGATAGACTGTGGCCATGTCAGTACCAACAAACATGTTCTGCTTACATCCATTTAAATTGATCTGTTTGGTGCTCCAGAGAGGACATAAGGTCGAGTTTCCTGTTGAAAATGTGGAGAAAACACTTGATACAGCCCTCTGGCATAGACATGTCTTTTATTTCTTTACAATGCTCCACACAGGAAACACACATAATTGGAATTTCCCATGAGAATAGGTAAACATCATACAGTTTACATGTTGAACACAAACTGCATAAACTGCATCTCATATGAAAAGCAAATATGAGGTGAAATAAATTTAGAAAAAAACAAAAACTTTCAGGCAGAGACCTTCGGGAAACTACTACAGTGACAAAGAGAAAATGACAGTCAAACAGACATGCAAATAATCTGGATTGAATGGATGTACTGCTCACGTTTTATATTTACATAGAATTAGTCTATGCTGTTTCATTGACAGTTATTATATGTCATGTTTTCTTTTGATATTTCTTACATTTCTACTTGTATTTTTCCTTCCGTGTGCACATACACATACATAATAATGGCACGTTAATATGCATGTCCACCCATCGTTGTTTTTGTCATGTCTCTCTTATGTCAAGGTGAGGTTTTATTCATTCAGAGTGAGTGTAGAAGTTTATAGTTCGACTCTCTTGCGGTGGAATATATCTACTTCTCCTCCTCTGAAGCAACTGTCATTTTCAGTTTCAAACCACTGATGTACTTTCTCGTCTCCTCACGTAATCCTTTAGCAATAGGAAAATGTATTATTCTTACTTTTCATGTAAGAAGCGTGTATTTGCATTTTATAACACTGTGCTTTTTTGGGAATCCCTGGGAGCCTGCGGTGTTGGACGTCACGACATAGCTTTGTGGCTGCAAGACAGGCAGCAAAATGATTGCACCATATACTGTGACAAGTGCTTATCCTCTCCCAAACATCAGGGTCAACTGTGCACATGGTCCTGTTTAAAAGTGTGCTGACAAACACATTCATAACTGAGGCTATGATTGTGTTTGTTTAACCTGCACAAAGCTGAGATAGGCAGTGGTGATGACTCATCCTCTGATGTCTTATTTTTCAAATTTTACTGTATTGATTATTCATGATTGTATTCCTGTCTTCCTTTTTGATCTCCAGCTAGGCTGCTGTTATTTCCTTCTATGTTTTCCCGAGTTTAAAGCTCAGTTTGTTCCACTGTGTTTTATTATTTTAAGAGTTGCTCTCTGGTACATGTGAGTTGTTATATTTTGCCTTTTATTTTTATGTTGCATTAATATTTTATATATTATGTAGCGCGGTGGCTGTACTGCAAAAACTGCCGGCAAATCAAATAAATCACTAAATTCACCAATGCAGAGAATGTTATGGACAATATTAATGCTAGTGACATTCTGATAAACTTTATTTTATTTTATTTATTAAACTTTAATAACCTTTATTTAATTGTGTTATTTTTGCAGCTCCACTAGTGTGATGTAGTGTAGTGAGGGATGTGTGGGATCCACTTTTTGCTGAGTGAAATGCTTTTGTTGTGCGTTTAAGAGTGTGGCCACATCAATGCATGTGTTACACCATTTACTTCAAGTCAGATACACTTTACATTACTACTGACCAGTTTCCACAACAATCAATAGTGTATAGATTGGTGGTGGTGCTAGTGGTTTTCCAGCATTTGCATTTCCTAAGATTGCAGAGCCTTGAAACCAGTTTAAATAAATCAAATCAGATCGTATTCAACAAAATATCATGCCTGTGAAAGCCAAAATGACTGTCACTGATTGCTTACTGATTAGCATTTTTCATCAAGTTAACATCCAAATGCAAAGTAATGAATGGATGCTAATGATTTAGGAGGTTTTGAAACCCCACAAGGTGATGAAGACATTTATATAGATTGTCACATTGCAAAATGCGATGAGAATAAAACATGTGCCAAGCAATGATGTGTCCCCATGTGCCCAGGGCACACTGACCCAGTCTGAAGCTGCAAATAAATGTATCCTGCTGCCTTCAGGCAATGTGAAAGAGAAGCTTATCATACAGTGTAAAGCACCTGTGGACAACAGATACTGTTACTGCCTTGACCACATCAAACTCTGCACTCGCTGAAATAATTGAGTTTGCTCTCGTTGATAAAAATCACTGAAGTGTCAGTGACACTGCTTCAGAAACAGACTTCTAAAACAGGTATTCTCAGCGCAGCAGCAGCAGCAGCAAGAGCAACAACAGGCTTTTTTTTGTATTTCGTGTCTTTGTTCCTTTACTCCCACCTGAGCTCCACGTGTGCACTGCCTGGCACCAAAGTATACAAATCTGTAATAATCAGTGACAAGAAGCTTCCTTCTGTCTCTCACACTAACCTGCTCTATCGCAGCTATGGCATAAAAAAAAAAAAACAAAGCAATCAGCAAGGCCGTAATCCACAAAAAGCATGTATGTTCCTGTGAAGAGGAAAACGATTAGCATGTGTTACTGTTTCCAATTCATTTGGAATTTGTTATGAACAGTTATGAGGCTACAATATGTAAATATAGGATGTGTTAACAGTGATGTTTACATAGCTTGCTTTAAGTCGTTTGGGTCTCCCTGATATTGTTCAATGTTTAAAGTGACGCAAACAGCTTCTCTGTAGAATAATATTCACAAACATTATATTGCCAGCGACATCAAAAGAAAGAAGAGGCAAGAATAGGCTTATAATTCAATCAACTCAATCCAGACACATGGTCTTTTACCCATTTACCCCGACATTTCAACCTGTGGATATTCTTGTCCATGTTGTCTCAACATTTGAGTTTGACAGTTTGCTCTCGCAATAAGAAACAGCAGCTGACAAAACAATCTCAAGTCAAAGTCCTGTTAATTGTTTGTTTTGGAGATTTTCAACATCTGTCTCGGCTTGTTCAGGTTGTCAGGGGATGTGATGAGAGAAGAATGAAGCAACTTTGGTGCCATTAATATGGATATTTACACGGTTGCTCTCAGACATGTCCAGCTGAGCACACACAACAAAAGGAGGAGAAATATTCTGTTCATAGCAGCAAGTGTTGGTATACGAAGACCTCATTTGGTGACACTGACAGTAGGAGCTGTGTGCTTTCTTTTGTGAAGGTAAAATGATGCTGCTGGGTAGAGGTGGGTGTTAACGTCTCACACTGCTGCACTAAATGTTGGCCTTTAGGCTCGTCCCCCACATAAATGTGCTTTTCTTTCCACTTTAAGGCCAAACAGTGGGAACAGACAGTTAAAGGAAGACCAATCACGAAGCTAAAACTATGATGAAACATCTGCAGAGCAGATAAATGTAAATGTTTCATGAAAAATAAAAAGAAAAACAAGGTTAATGGGAAATCTTACATGTTTTGTAATCCAGAATGGAGAGAAATTATCTTGAAACTCTTACTATATACTAAAATGGGTGATAATTGATACTTTATGCTTTATAAACAGTTAAACTAGACATTGAAGTGGTTTGAAAATAGCATCCTAACTCAACTTTGACATATACCACTCTGTGATGATCTATCAACACGTGTGACTCTGATTGTTAACTATAGTCAGAATAATTGATGATTTTATTCATTTATTTTGACTCAAAACAAGGTAAAGGTTCATGTTAATGAACTCTTATTAGCCTTGAATGCCAATGAAAAGAAATGATGTTAATATGTTTGAATGAATCAAAGGCATTACAAGGCATTAAAGGTGTAATTAAAGGTGAAACACAGAATTGGATGAAGTTTCCACTTTATATTCTTCAAATGACAAAGACAGAGTCAAACTCGATGGGGTGAATTTTGACCACAGAGGAGAACAGTTGTGATTATGTGCTGCCATTATAATTCAAATGATTAATAAAACAGCATCCTCACTAAACTTTGACATACGACTGTGCTGCATCATTAGTCAATGATTCATCAATTAGTTATTCAGTCACGCAATAGTCAAAATAACTCAATAATAAATGTGTTTCTTTGATTTTAACTAAAAAAACAGGGTATACTTGTATGCCAAAATGAAGGGAAACATTTGTAGCAATGGCTTGGACTGAGACTAAATGTGGAACTAAATGATTGACAATTTACACTTTAAATAACAGTCAAACCAGATGGGGTCATTTTTGCTCCAATAGAAAAGGTGTATGGCAGTCAGGACATTATGAAGGTTATAAGCCAAAGTGCACTTACAAGTTTGTCCTTATTTTACATGTGCTCCTCTTAAACCATGCAGCAAAACATTGTTCCCTGATGTATGCATTGTCTTTTGTTTGTCCACTTTTGTCTTGCAGTCACCACCAAACAAATGCGCCTTCAAAAGCAACTTAAATGAACAAACATCTGTGTATGAAAATAAAACACTGGAGAATACCTCTAAAGAGAGAACGTTGCTCTAGCCATATGTGTTACAATCATTACACATGATGCTATATTGTGCTGTGCACAGCCAGGACTGCACATAAAGCAGGAAGCGCCTAAACCTGCTGTGGGATTAAAAGCAGGCTTTGCATAGCTAAAGAGCGAGATCGCCACAAGCTGCCAGCCTTTTCAGTGTGCCAGCCTCATAAATCAATACTGACGGTGAATGTGATAGCTATAGATTTAACAACTTCGCATGGATCTCAAAGATGAAAGTTGACGTTCATGTTTTCAGTGCCTCATGTCACCTCAGTGTGACCCGATTCTCCTTAATCTTTGTTGTTTCTTGGGCGCTGGCACGCTTTGTTAATATTATAAACACGTTATTTGGAAATCTCTTTCACACACTTCTCTTTTCCTCTTTCCCAAAACCTAAATCATGTAATATGAGAGGGAAGAGTCCACCGGGAGGAGAGGAAGGAGAACAGGAAGTGATTGCTCGAGCTTGCTTGTAGAATTTTCAAAGATCCATTAACTCAAACTGGCCTGATTTAAGAAGCACTAGGGGACACTGGATTATTAAATCAATCTGTGTTTTAATGAACAATTCACCTAAATGATGTCGTTTTCAGCTGAAAGTCTTGCTCTGGTGCCATCCTGAATAACTTAAAGTAAATCAGTTATCAATAGGAGGATGAGAGACATGGAAAATGTCCATATAGTAGAGAAATAACTAACTGATTCAATTGAGTTGACACAGAGATGATTTTATGAAGATGTTTCTCCATGTGTTTGTGTCAGCAATTGTAAAGGCTTCAATCGTTTATGGTTTCCTATAACTTGCATTTCTTCCCCTCTTTACATCACTGACAAATCACGTGTCCTGTCGACTGTGAAACACTTAAATCATACATTAGTCAAACAAGTGCATCCTCACAGACCAGTGAGCTGCTACGTGTTCTCCTTGCCAGTTCTTTCTCTGACTTCAAATCGACAATATTACTGCAGAAGAGTGGACTGAAACCCCACATCTCTTTTACATAAATGAAATAGTCTTCAAGCTCTGTAGCTGACAGCTCGTAAGCATATGAATTTACATCACTGTGGCGCGCACGAGAAAAGGGGTTATAAAGTCTGCCGTTTGAGCAGCCACTCAACAATAGCAATAAAAAGCAATTTATCAGGAAAATAGTTTTAATATGAACGTTTTATTACATTTTGCTCCATGCAACAGTGAATGAAAGTCTATGGGATGGCAATTTTTGAAGGCTGTCATATAATCAAATTGAAATTTTCCATTCTCTATTTGTTTATGTATGAACATAGACATTCTGGGCCGGAAATGACTTGTGACACCCTGACCCACACATATCCAAACCAAAAGAGGTCAGTCTGAATAGACTCAAGGCTTAATTGGTGTAATCCAAAATGTGGTCGGCTTTAAAAAATGACCCAAACAAAGAGAGTGCATTGGCAGCAGCATGAGTCACTATCTCATCTCAGAAAACACAATATCTCTGCTGTAATTATGATGATGATGATGACGGTGATGATGACACAGTATGGGGAACCTTGTTCCTATCATGGTCATTTCACTTTTCAAAAAACTGCCTCTTCTTTAGTGAGGTATATGATGTCGAGGATGCTGGTTTTCACCAAAACCACTTGCTTCGACAAATCCTCAGTTGGTTGTATTTCCGTTGTTTTGTTACATGGCAGAATTGTGTGAATAATTCTTCAGTAATGTTTGCATATGAGTAATAATTGCAGTGACTTCTTCGCCAACTTTTTTTTATGAGCTTTCTTTCCTTTTACCACCATTTTAATAAAATGAAGAACATTAAAACGGTGTTGTGTGGGAGGGCAATTTAACATAATAAATAATGTTATTTTAATAGGACAGCCCTGGACTTCCATACAATAGGAATCATAGTTGTAGTATAAGCAACTCAGTAGTACATTCGTTTTAGAAGCACTTACAACTGTAGTAGCCTCATTCTTCAACAAAGCAGCTGTATAAGAAAGCATTATGAATAATAAAGCTAAGCATTATATGGTGGCTTTTTAGTACATCTTTCTCAAATTAAAACAATACTCTTGAGCTACTCGGGACAAGCGGTGCACTTAGTTCTAAAAGTACACCGTGATTTATGTTTCAGCAAACACAACATTTTGTCTTCATTCAGTCTCTTCTTTACTTCTTTGCGCCAAAATAAGGTGTGATTTTCTATTTATTACTTACAAAGCTGCTGTGGGCCCTCAGACTCTGTTACCTGCCAGTAAAGTGAGTCTGCTCTCCAGGCTGCACGGAATGTGTTTCCGTCACTAATGGCCTTAGAAGACATCCTATAGCAGTGCAGCCGATGGTTGCATCACGCACCTTGAACATCTAATCAAAAACATTCAGTTGTCTTTAACCTCAAGACCTAATCTTCTGAAGTAAGCTGGCGCCGTCTCCCATTGTGCTACACTAGATACAACTCACACAAAAGGAGCAATGCGTCACAACCCCGTTTGTCATGAGAGGAGGTTTTTTTGTCCTGAAAAGCTAAACTTTTCAACTACTTTGTAATTTTTCCTAAAATGTTTTTCCCTGTTGAATGGTGACAGGTTTTAACATCCCTTAAGCATTAAAAGTGTATGCCGCTCAGACAGTTGCATACTGATGCTTCATCTGCCCAATAAATTCGGAATGGAACAAAAGTGACACTTCATCTCCTTGTGCATGCATTTCATCTACTCTTTTGAACGGTGTATCATTCCCCATACAATTCCTTGATTCTGCTAATAGATGGCAGTACAGCAAAGCTTCCTTCATCCTGATTAAATGTTCGACTCATATAGTCCACAAAATAGCACTACAACCAGACGAAATCCTCCCATAGAGTAAACCTATATATGTGTTTAACATTTGTTACCCCTCCTGAGGAAACCACTGCCCGTTTGCAATAGGTTTATTTAGCGGTAGAATGTGCTACTCAAACTTGGCTCGGCACGGCCAAGGTTTGGGTACCAGGCAGGTCGTTTTCCATTACCGTAGTACCTCCTCAACGTGGGCGGGGTCATCATAGCACGGCTGAACAAAACTGCCGTGACATCATATTATACACGACACAAACACAAAAAAACTATCATTGGAATCCTCCATCCATCCATTCATTAATGAATTATCTACTGCTTTATCCTCCACCGGAGGGTCGCAGGGTTTGCTGTGCCAGTCTCAGCTGACATAGGGCGATAGGCAGGGTCACACCCTGGTTCACCAGTCCATCGCAGGTCTACATAGAGACAAACAATCATTCACTCTCACATTCACCCCTACGGTTAATTTAGAGTGACCAATTTACCTAATCTGCAAATCTGCATGTTTTTGGACTGTGGGCGGAAGCCGGAGAACCCGGAGAAAACCCGTGCACACACGGGGAGAACATGCAAACTCCATGCAGAAAGGTCCTTGTTCCAACCGGGGCTTGAAGTGGTTTATGCAAGAGCACAAACCACTACACCAACCAGATTCTTCTGCTAAATATAGAGATTTTAGAAATGACCTGGCTAAATGTTGGAGATGAACACATTTCATGATTTTGAACTGTTTTTAACTGATCTACAGTTCAGCATTGTTCGGTTTGATTCTTGTGCCGGACGTTGCGTTCATGAGTCTTCCATTGGTGAGGTTTGGAACCTCACCAGTGCAGGTACTAAATAGAAATGCAAAAAAAAAACAAAAAAAAAAACAGAATAGAACCAGCTGTGCTTTGCCATGCCAAACCGCGCTACAACTGTTTAGTGAAAAAGTGCCGAAACCATCTTACATTACATAAGATTACATTTCTTGCCTCCTTCAGTCATGAAGCTTGTGAATGTTGCATGGCAACTGTAAGAGAAAAACTTCTCTAAAATGAGCTGCTTAGATTCATAAGCACAAACCTAAACAACTCAGGACGGTGCCAACCGCAACTCTCTTATCGCTAAGGCCTCGATGTAGCACTGGCATCAGTCATTTATCTACAAAATGTGCCTCTTTATATTTGTGCTGTGTCTGGCCTGACTGGGACAGAGGACTGATAACTCAACTGTGCAGTCCACCCAAAGGTCAGCTCTATGGCCTCCAAAACCCTTTAAATATCCCAACTCTGGGACTCATAGGCAGACTGGCAGAGGATGCCCAACTGTTAACATCTACTTGTTCATGTTCGGCATTGTCTCACTTCTCCTCAGATCTGAGCTGCTTCCAATAAAGCTTTTCAACTTAACTCATCTCTGGCTCCAGAAACTCCATCCTTGTTTGGTTCACCTAATAATTAAATCTCCGCAACAGCAACATGGGAACAAAACACTGCTATAAATAGTGGAGCATTTGCTTAAACAGCATTGTGTGAACTCATTTGGAAATGGCTTGAACCGACAGCTTCAAGAGACCAATGGATATTTACACCAAAGTTATATTTCCATAAGTAAAAAGTAGGTGTATTGTTGTTCAGCTGCTCTGATCGCCTTCCTGAAATGTCCTTAAATTACCTGCAGCCTCCACTGTGTGTAAGTCAATAAAGCAAAAGAAAAAAACCTTCAAGCACAGTACATCTTTTTGTTTTATCACTTTCTATCTTATTTTATTTGCTCACGTTTATAAATAATTTTTTTATCAGTCTTTAATTACCACATTTATTTTCTGTCTTTATTACAAACCTAATTACAGTCAGGTAATGTTAGTGCGGATGAGAGAATTTAAATGTCAACGGACAAATTATCGTGAGAAACCGAACAAGTGTAAGATGCATTCTATGAAACTGGAAATAAAAATGATTTAAAGGCCTTGTGGGTGTGAGAGAAACAGACAATGTGCAAACACTGCGGTGGGTAATTTAGCCTAAATACGACATCATTTAAAACAATTAAAATGCCTCCGTTTATTAATCTGATATAAATACTTTAATAACATGTAAAGTAGAAAACATTTTTAGAATGAGAAGTGTGTGAAGTTTATTTTTTTTATTATTTGAATACAAATGAGTTTTTAAATTGAAAAATCCAAAAATAAAATACTATTTATTTCCCATATAGGACTAAATAAGACTTTATTCATTCAAAAGTTAAGTTATGAGTTAGTTAACAATGAGTTAGTTATTCAATGTCTTTCTTTCTTTCTCCACCATATTTTATCTTGCAGAGAGGCAAGGAGTGGGTTAGTATCCACCACACAGCCCAACTAAACAAGTGGCTCCTCCAACAGCTTAATCAATAGATCAGTTTTATATGGTAAATATACCATTAAATGACATGTTGTCAGAATTAAACATTTAAATCAAATATTAAAATAATAATAATAATAATAATAATAATTATGATGATGATAATTAAAAAAAAGTCAGTGGTTTCAGTGTACCTCCACTGGTTATCAAGCCCCTTTAAAGCCCAAGGCCAAGTGGAGGGGAATTGGGCTTCTAATCCTGGGACAGAGCTGCGGTGCTTCTGAGAAAGTTACCCAACTACCATTATTCCCTGGGCACAGATAAGTGCTGTCCACTGCTCCAGTGCCCGGTGTGTGTTCACTACTGGTGTGTATTAAGGATGGGTTAAATGCAGAGGTCAAATTCACTGTCACTCATTGGTGCTGGGTGGGTTAAATGTGGGCGTCTAATTCAATCAGTGTGTATGCAAATAAAACTAATTCTAATTCTACTGTCTCAATCAGAGACACTTAGGTCTAAGAATTGAGCATGATTGAAAGTTATTATACAATCAGAGTATCACAGAGCGCTCAAAGAATCCAAGCCAGAAAAAAAACAATTCCCCATCTCACAATGTTTCACAATCAGAGAAGAACATGGACATGGACAACAAATATTAACAAGCCCATAATATCGAGCTGCGAAAAAAAAAAAAAAGTTGGAATGGTGCATGACAACCAGCTTCATCAGACACACATTTTCTTACAAAATGTCAGATTTACTCGTCCTACATTGTGAATGTCTGAAAGAGGCAGGAGGCGCTGAGAGCACAACTTTGTAATATGTTCTATTCTGGTGCTGTGACCTTTTGAAGAACATTCTAGATAAAGAGACAGCGTAGATGTCCATGTACAGGAGAGGCATGCTGGAAATTCCCGAAAAACTTTTACTGTGATTCACTTTTATGTCTGAAGAATACAAACTTCTCTTATTCAGAGGGATCAGATCTCCTCTCCTTACAAATTATAGTGGTTTTGAGGTCATTAAAAAAAAAGAGAAACAACAAAACCACACATCCCATCACATCACTTCCCTCAGATTTAATATCCTGAAATAAATGTCTTTCTTTCTATTTCAACAATAAAGTTTTTATGAGAGTATAAATTAAACTGTGCCGCAAAACTTGTGAGGAATAACTGTGAATAGTGTACTGATATAGCAGCAGCATATTGTGACTCGCTAAATTAAACAGCAATAGTGGTCAAAAAATATTCCTTTCCTTCAAATCATCTCTGCTGTTTATGATCAACTCAATCATAAACATTTGTTTGAATACATTTCAGAAAGCAATGGCTTGAAAATACAATTACTGTGCTTCTTTAACTTCTGACTCCTTAGATCAATCTTTGGACCTCGTTTGATCCCCATGAACCATACAACTGTTACTGGAATGTATTACTTAGAGGTATACTAATACTACCTGATTTTTAATTTTTAATTTAAACATATACCAACGCTAATTCTTCTTTCTACAGAGACCTGACTATTAAGTGGGAAATCACATGCTGGCTCCGGAGTAAACCCTTATTGTTTGACCTTCAGTAAATGTGACATTCACTGAGGAAATGCAGGAACAATGCACTAAAGGTGGCATGTGGTTACTGACAGCAGCACATGAGAGTCAGCACCTCAGCATAAAGCACTCTCTCTGGTCCGCTTGTATAATTAGTTTGGGGGTTAATTGTGTGTATCTACAGTTGATTCTGCTGTTCCTCGCAGGCACACGGTGAACATGTGGGAGTTATGAGTCATCAGGAAGATCAACCTTTCTGTCCTAAACAGCAACACAAACACCCCTGCAAATACTCAAGTACACTTTACTTTGCTGTATGTAATACTGTTTATCAGGACAGACTATATATAAGTATATCATTTTGCTAAATAACAGTGCTATTCACAAGTGCACTAAGGGTCAGTGTGGACCACACGGCTCAAAATCTCACCTGTTTGCACCCAATTCATTGGTAATAATAATATAATAATAAGTATAATGAATTGGTCTGTAAAAGAAATGCGCAATAAATTGTCACATGACATCACTCAGCCAATCAGATCAGTGAATTCTGATGAGCAGTTTGACTTAACAGGGAGAAGAGGGGGAGTCGCATCTAAAGTGCTTCATTTCGAATTTTTTTTTTAATTATCGGTCTGTTTTATGTATCCTCCGACGTGAGACATGAACTTTTTTTTCTTCCATAATAGCACTTATTTATAACCCATCCCGTCCAGTGTAAACTGACAGAAAATGTAAACATAAGTTTATTGTACTTCCTTTGACTTAATGTCAGTTGTCCCCATCTACACAACTGTTGATATACTTATTTAAACATATATTTGTTAACTGTGACATAATGTCTTAGAGGTGTGTAATAGGAGGGGTATCTGCGGACCTATAAAAAACCTATTATATAGGACTCATTGCATTTAGCCAGGGGTGTTTCAAAGGACTTTGGGGGCCCCAGGCAAAAGGGACCGAGGTGGGTTACATCAAACCAAATCAAACAGTACTCCCCTCATCCCATGATACTAACATCGGACCTAATTAGGGTTGTTTTTTTCAATGATGTCATTGCAAACCCATTTATAAACAGAGGCTAATCATGCAGTTTAAGAGGGATTTCTCAGAATTGTTATTGTTGCAAGCTCTTGTGTCAATGCCTCAGGCTATAGTCTACAACATCCCTGCATTTAATGTTATTGTGTTGTATAAAAGGCTGGATATTTTTGGCTTTCTTGTAGGAGCTGTAAGAATACAAGGCTGACACAAGCGTAAAGTTTAAGTCAAGTGTAAATCACATGAAAACCTATTCTCACCTTAACAATGCATTTTTGTAATTCCCTTATTTGATAAATCATTTGTTTGGTTTCTCTCCTACCATAATATATATATACATATATATATACGTCAAAGCAGCTCTTAAATGTTCTCATAATTTGTTTTAATGCCTTAATTGGTTTCTATTGATGATTGATTGATTTCTTCTGGATTATACACTACATACATTAGAACACAATACAGGCAAGCACACTAGAATTGGTCACTTTATAGATTACATAAGCATGGTGCTTACAGAGAATATAAGTCTGTGAGTTGTAGGTAATTTGACAGTGGGATTCTTTTTCCAACTCTTTAAATAAACACGAATTTCAGTGTTTCACTGATCGTTGTATTAAACTACTTATGTTTTGTGTGAATTACAATATCTCGTAACTGCAGCAACTACTTAAAATGACAAACCTTAGTTGGTGTCAGCTTACTGTCAGTGGGACTATATAGAACAGATTTAAAGGACAGACGATTGTTTTTATGAACTTCTCATCACAACCTCGTGTGGAATATGAAAGTTAATGATGCATGAGGGTTTTCACCACACTACCTTGTATGGAAAACAAACAAACAAAAAACTCTTCCTAATTGATTTTCAGTTGTTCACACAGCTACAGTTAACCTGATGTGGAACGTTCATGTTTCAGATGGTGAGCGGAAACCCACACAGACACGGTGAGAACATGTAAATACAGAAAGTTCCCAGACATGTAATTGACCCCATCACCTACTTTACACTAGTACAGACTCTGTTTACCTTCCACAAGAGGCGAGAACACCATATTACATTTTTTAAGAATGATAACTAAATAAATTTCAACCAAACTAAATCAAATTAAATTTCCAAATGAAATTTTTGATGTATGAGGTGTGTAAATCAGTCAGTGGTATAGAGTGTGCATGAGTGAAGAATGTGATTATAGAAGTGCAAAGCAAAATATTGGAATCAAAACAATATTTGAAACCAGGTTGTGCGCTGGAAAGGAGGCAACCAGAGCGAGTCAAAAGCAGAAGGAGATACTTGAGCGGGATGAAAGTCTTTATGACATGGCTGTCACATCCCTTTACACCTAGCATTAGAATTTGTTTTCTGCGATCGGATAGCACTTCACCACAGGTATCTGCACGTGGTAACAACTTCAACATCCGATTACTATCCTATCACGTTCATCCTCCCCCTCTTCTTCTGCAAAGATTTCCAGCAGCAAACTCTAGGGTCACATCCTATACATGCTATGTCATATCATCAGCAACAACAACAACGTTAGCTGCACGTGAGGTTGTGCTGTTGTATGGACTCCTCTACTTTTTGAAGCAAGTGAAAAAGTTGTCTTTGAAAAGCAAAAAATCTAAGTTTTCACATGAATTGTGCTTGGAGCACAACTGTTCACATAGCATTTACACTTCTTGTCAATGTGATGACAATGCTTTCCGACCACCTCTCGAAGTGGTTTGGCAGATTGTATAACAATGCGTCCTCGGGTGTATTTACACCTGTATTTACATTTATATATATATATATATATATATATATATATATAAAACACATTTTAATGCCAGGTGTAAAGGGGGCCTAAGACTTCCGCATATTTATATTTCCAATTAAGAAGAACTGAGAGGAAGAAGGGTCTTGTTGCCTTACTGATTTGCATTTAGAGTTATTAATAGCGACACTGCAGCTATGACACAGTATGACAACAATGAAGAACCCTAGTCTAGTGTGCAGTGTGGTGTAGAGAGTGCTGTTTCTGAGGAACGGAATGGTGAGGAGGACATTTCTGGAGTGAGGTCATATATGTTTGAACCAATACACAATAACAGGGAGCTGCTGAGGAGGGAGAGCTCAGAGAAACGCAGGTTCATCCCCATGATGGAGAGGATGCATCTGAATGGTGCCACGGGTCACAGGGTTTAACTAGATCCGTGTTTTCCCTCGAGTACAAGCTGAGTAATCATCATCATATGTAAATATGTGGAAGCTACTAACACTCCGAGAGCCATGTCTTTAAGTAACCTCACCACACTGGGCCCAGGTGCACATTAGCACAGATTAAACACAGAAATTATCATACTGGTCTGTTGTAGTGAGACATCGTTGATCACACTCACGTGAAATTGTGCTGCACTCGCAGATAGAGGGCCCTGCAACGAGTTATTTGTTTTGTGGGTTTTGTGAGAGGCGCTTTATAAATCTAAGGTATCATTATTATTATTATTGTTATCGTTAGTATTATTATTACTATTCACAAAGGCTTCTCTTATTATATACACACTATTAAAGATCTGCTCTGATCGTGTAGGAACTCACTTATGAGATCATTCTGTTTGACCTCAGCCTTCTTTTTACATTTTTTACAGTTTGAAAAAGTATTCAAACTGGTGGGTGTAATATAATTAAATATGAAAAACCTGACACTAACATTCAGTGATGCAGAAACAGTTCTATCTATCTATCTATCTATCTATCTATCTATCTATCTATCTATCTATCTATCTATCTATCTATCTATCCATCTCTCTCTCTACAGTATTCCCAGGTGTCATTTCTTCGAGAACATTAACAGTGTATGAGAAACATCAACATCATGCTAAAATGATGGAACAAAGTGAAGTATATAAATGAATAATGTTTAAAAAAAGAATATTTGCCCAGAGCACAAGCACACATCACTGCAGGGGACTTAAACACAATGGGTACACTTAACACTTACACTTCTCTGTGCTTCTCAACAAGGCTTTGCTTATCTTGCCCCCAAAGTCAGCTGGGTGTTTTTTTTTTTATTTATTCCATGTAGGTTTTCTTTACCACAAAATATTAATGTGTGGTGTGCTGACTGACTTTGACAATGGATGTTTAGTTATGGATGTATTTTAGTTGAAGCTACGTCTTTCATCAAACATGTTTACATGTATGAGTATGTTCAAATGACACGGTATTAGGGTCAAAACGTGTCATAAGCAGCTAGTATCTATCTATACATTTTATTTTATGCAACACAACGACATGAACAATGAAAGTAGCAGGTGAATACTTGTGTAGTGACTTTCTAGATCTGGGCGTGTTTCATTTCATTCAGAAACACTATCAGTTCACTGCTGTGCACGTCAAACATGGTAACCATTAATGGCTCACTGTTATGGTGCTAAATATTTCAACAGTTACATATGTCTTCTAACAGATCGTCATCAATTTAAATAGGATGTTACTCGGCATTGTGAAATGTGAATGAATGATTCAGATTTGGTTGTATGCCTTTTCATCTGTCAGTGTGTTTTCCCCCGGCAGCAGTAGGACTTCAGAGACTGTATGTAGGTCAATAGTTTCTGATGCCCCATTAGACTTCGCCCAGACAGTTGCACACATCAAGTGACAAAATTACATTTATGAACTTTTTAATCTTTGCTAAACACATTCAGATACGTTTTTGCTGACCTCTGTGACCCTCAAATCAACTTGGAACAGGGAAGTGCTGAGGATGTGACATAATTAAAAGCTTAACACAGGAAATGGCCTCAGACAAAACAAGGGAAGCGTTATCGTGCAAAAGAAAAGATGTTTGTTTTTCATTACCGAGAGCAATCGTCTCATTTTCACTGAGGTGAAAAAGCATATTTGAATTCATCCAAAATGTTTTAATAGGGTTCCAGAAACCGACCATGTCTGGAAAGTCATCACAAAGAAAACCATTTGATATTTTAAATGAAGTGCAAACATTTAAACTGTTTAAAAATATAGTCGGATGGTTTTCACAGCATGGGCTCATGAATTCCTGGCATTTTAATGTCACTTTTTTATTTTAATTCCAACAGTGAAAGCAAGGAATTGACTTTAAGCCCCCCCATCTGATTGTTTATAAATTAAAGGTGAAATTTAAGATGAGGAGCAAAAATTGGAAACTCCAATTTAGCTGTGAGGCAATACTTTAAAACTGCATTTTCAGACAAACATACCTGAATGTTGTCTCATGTAGAAAAATAAACAGACACAATATACACTCGATAGATGGATGTGGTGAAAAACTGGGAAATGATTAATTGATTGCTTCTATTTTAGTAAAACCTGCAACAAAAGATGACTTTACCTAATTATTTTCAAAACATACTTCAAGCCACACTGTGCATATGTTCAAGCCTCCAGGGAACGTAGAGTCAATTTATTATTGTAGAGTGAGGAGACGATCAATAAAGTCATGTTTTCCCCTCCACACATTTCACTAGCCAATCAATTTAGGAGCTGATGCTCCTGCAAATATGCTTTTGTCAACGCTGAGATGGTCGCACAACTTGTGCCCTGAGCTGCAATTTGCTTTTGTCTCGTACTGACCCACAATGCTTTTAGAGCAACAATGAAATAGGAAAAAATACATCAAACAAGACTGGAAATGATATCTCAACAACAGCAACCCATCCCATGGTTACTTATTATATTTCCACATCACTTCGTATATTTCCTGCATCACCAAAAGCTAAAATTTCCCTACTCTACCTGAAACCTGGAATCTTCAGTTGCCTTAACTCCCTTTCATATAGAGATTATTGGAAAAGTAGATTTAAATAAACATTGTGGGGGGAATGTGTGTATTTATTTAATGGGGACAGCGATGACTGATTGGTCATACAGGGAAAGGATGTAAGGACGCTCCAGGTGTGGATTCACCTCTCAT
This sequence comes from Solea senegalensis, assembly GCF_019176455.1. Taxonomy (NCBI): domain Eukaryota; kingdom Metazoa; phylum Chordata; class Actinopteri; order Pleuronectiformes; family Soleidae; genus Solea; species Solea senegalensis. The sequence continues at coordinate 10,416,990 of NC_058027.1, read as the reverse complement.
GGCATTATGTCCTGGTTGTGTGCTCCTAATCTTATTTTTATAAGACAAATGAACGACAGTACTTTCCTGCTTTCAATACAGTTTCCATCCACATATAAAAGGTCTGAAACTACAAAGGCTTTAACTGATCATTGCCTGGATAATTATTCGGGGAACATTCATCTGATCTTAGAACTGTTCAATTTAGAAACATCACTCTCCTGCATTGTGCCTTAGCTATATTTTTTACATCCTTTGTGTGTGTAGCTTCTCATTCATCCAGGTCACCATTATCCAAAACACATTAAGTCTGTAGCAGTAGAAACTTCATATCCAGCCACCGCTACCGACTCAATGTATTTTGGATTGTTACATCCTTTATATTTGTGCTTATCCACCTTATTCATATGGCACACAACACTAAAAAGTAAATAGAAATAGAACAATTGTACATAAAAAGAATTAAATGAACTCCATTGCTGGTGAAGCTGTTAACAATCAGAAAATCCTTGAGCCGTATCAGTATTTACACAGCAATAAGATCAGCCATATTTTTCTACAATCTTTATTTTATTTATTCAATGACAAAGAGCCAGGTGAGCCCGGGTTTTAGCTTCAACATAAGGTTATTTTCAAACTGCAGGACGCTCATGAACTAGTTTGCTGCTGCTTCCGCTGCTGCTAAGGAAGTGCCACCTATAATTATTTATCCAGCACCTCCAAGAAAAAGGTGGATGCAGGTTGTAAATTGACCTTCATTTCATTACAGACATGTCATCACTAATTGTTGACTGATGACTTCAGTCACAACATTATGATTTTATGTCAGTGCAGACAAATGCTGTACATGAGCATTTCTGTGGAGTGAATCAGGCGGACAGAACCTGTGCGTGATTTATTCTGTTTCATTGTGCACACACACACACACACACCTCTGTGACTGTCATCAAACGTGCACTTTCTCAGCCATCTTTTACTCACTATATTCACTGTCAAGCTGTCATGACACCGTCTGGTACAATGCATTTGAAATATGCATTACATTGGTGTCCAATTGAGTTTAAAGTGCGTTTGTGATTTGAGAGCTGTGTAAGAGAATGTGGTGGGTGAATTGGAACAGAACATGAGGCAGCAGTGAACTGACCACAACCTTGAGCTCTAGGACTTCAAAGTAGTCAGAGCATGTGCACACACCGCCAGTTCCCACCACCAGTTATTCTGGGATCAACAAAAGATTCACTTTTGTGCTGCAAGTCTCAGATTTTTGTTTCTCTTTGATCGTCAGAGTGCAGGCTTTCATATATAATCCGTGGTACTTCTTTGTCTGGGAATAGCGATGTATGTAGCGATGGTTTCACGTTCACCTGACGGCAGGTTGACCCTCCTCATTGCAGAAATCAATTCACCCCCTTTGTGCTTGACATCTAATAAGCCTCGAATTAAATTAAAAGCACATTAATGCCAGTTATTCAGCTGCACTCTCTGTACCCCAGCCTCCATGAAGAAGGAGACTGGGCTGTAGCAGTGTGCCTTGCCTATAGCACTCACTGCACAGTTCCACAAATTGGTCTATTAAAAAAAATAAAAAAATAAAAAAACCTTCCAGTACATGATGGAAGACAGATTAGATTATGTTGCAATGGAAAGATGGAGAAATGTCTACGTTTGCAGTAATAAAAGACATTGTTTATGCCTTGTCTTATCAAAGACATATGATATATGTCTTTTCTGCCCACAGAAGACATTTTGATCACAATAAAAACAGATATCTGTGATTCTTATCTCAAGCAGGGGGAACACATTTTCCACTTCCTCAGTAAAAAGAAAAATAAATACAGCTACCACAGCAGCATCACTTTAGGAGACATGTGACCTTAAGTCACGTGACAGTTGCAAAAGTACCATAGTACAACAATCTTCTGGTATTGATTGTGGCAAATATTAGAGAATAAATACTGTTTCACTAACGTAGCCCAAGGATGTCTTTGGCTTTTCAACCCAATATACAAGATGAATGTCAACGAAACTGTGGATAATGTTCAATTATATGGTTATATGTATACTGCCCTCTAAAACCACCATATACTGTTGTTGGAGTTTAAATAAACACCTGCTTCACATTACCATCATGAGACAAACAACCATTCACTCATTCGTTCGCTGGTGGCCCCTACAGATATTTTGCTTTGCTTTTTTCATTCTGGCATCTTACGTTCATCCAGAATTGTACACATTATTATACAAGGTGAGAGAGGATGCTTTAATCAGAAGCAGGTGCATGGAGGCACAACACACACGCCAGGGCAACCTTCACTTTCATTCCTACCAATCAGAAAAAATAGCAGGCATAGTCTTCCAGTCAAAGGGTTAAAGCAAACAAGGGCAGATGCTGCAAAAGACAATAAAATGAAAGGTTATAAGTCTATAATTATGTAACTCAGGGTGGATATTCAAGCATAAAAAATGTTATAGTATGGTGACCTTTTCCTAAACAACAATCTTTATTTAGCAAAAATGTTGCTATTTTTTTTTGCTATCTATTTTATTAGAACATTGTTGCAATTCTTGATTCTGTTTTCTGTGCATTAAACCTGTAACAACAACAGAATGAAACTTCAAAACCAGATCATTTAATGGTTAATTAAGGAAGATACAGAAAACTAATTTAGTTAATTGTGTCCATTATTTCCCAAATCGCAAGCAAAAATCAAGTTTACCCAAGGATCTTTCTTCTTCACCGCATAGAAAGGAGAAAAGTCTATGAATTTCTCACATGACAGCGATGACAAAGTGCCACTGACCCTACAGCTTTGAAACACAGAAAAATAATGTTTTGTGGAGCATCAGATTCATCAGTGCACCACTGCACTTCCTTTTTCTCTAACTTTAGTGGCGATGCAGTCTGTGTTTCAGGCTGCCTCAGCAGACTCAAACTGCAGAAGAGCAGATATTTTCAACTTGCTCTGTGCCAGTGGTTTGACCCAGCTGATTTCACTTTCAGCTTAACTTACTAGCAGATACGCACCCAATTAATCGTTGCAGAAGACCTTCCACCTTAATGCCCCGATGACCACTGATTCTCCATAACATTACCCTTTCCCCTGTCTGTAATGAGAACAGCTACCAATCACATTATACTCCTGATATAGCTTTGTCTGACAAGTGATAGAACTTTTTATGAAAATAGAGAGCTGGCCGTCAAATAGAGAGCTGGCCGTGAATTATGGCACATTTCCACCGGCTCTACTCGCCACGCCACGCCGTGGCTCGGTTTAAGTAGCGTTTCCACTAGAATAGTACCTGGTACTATTTTTAGTACCTGGTACCAAGCGTGCTTAAGTAGGTACTATGCGATGATTGGTCAGATTGCCGGCCACTGACTGGCCAGAGTCGCGTCACTGGAAGAGACCTCCCACACATGAATCAAGCCGAACAGCGCCGAACTGTAGATCATTTAAAACTACTTAACAATCTTAAAAACGTGGGTTAATCTCCAACAACTACCAGGGAAATCTCTATATTTAACAGGAGTCTTTTGAAGTGGAGTGGTGTGTTTAGGGACATCGCCGGCGACCGCGAGCGGCATCACAGACCACTGCCGCTGTAGTCTGTGGAGTAGGAGGCTGTACTCCGGTACTCTGGAGACGTGTGGACAGAAATCAAGCCGAACAGTGCCAAATTGTAGATCAGTTAAAACTACTTAACAATCCTAAAATGTGGGTTAATCTCCAACAACTGCAGAAGTTTGGTGTAAAGTCACTAGTCACTCGTGTGTGTGTGTGTGTGTGTCGCATATAAAACAAGTCACCGCAGTGATCACGTTAAGTAGGTAATTTTGTAGTGGAGATGAAACCTAATCGTGCCGTGTTGTGCCGTGCCGAGGCGAGGCGAGTAGAGCCGGTGGAAATGCGCCATTAGAGTCTTGAATTACAGGTTTCTATACAAGCACATTGCCACATCAGCTCACTACTTCAAACAACTTCAGCCAGATGACAGGGACACATTATTAAGTAGCCGTACAAACTGGCTGGAATAAAAGCTTGTCACCAGGGAGGCAACAATAACTTTTTGTTTGCAGCCTTGAAAAACCTTTGTAACTGTTACCTTGTGCATGATTCTGTCTGACTCTCAGCTCCCTAAATTATTTAGGATTCTCATCCTCTGGATGCCCTCTGCCTGTAATTGTTTGACCCTTATAGCACATCAATTTAGGTTTATTGATATTGTAAACTACTTTCACTGTAGTCTTCGTACAGTGGATAAATGGGAGCAAAGTAATTAGCCTCGCCCAGTACCCATGTGTCCTTCATTTAGCAATGCAGGGAACGAGGGGTGTATGGGCTCTGTGGGTGTGTCTTTCTTTCATTGTAAGATTGTTTGGGTCAGAGCTATGTAATTCATGTTCATACTTTTATTTGTTTTATGTTTTAGGCGCATCATTTCAAGTATAACTCAACAATACAATACATTTCCCATAAACAGTCCCTTACGTCTAGTCGTTGAAAAACCACTGGGATTGGTTTTGTTGTTGTTGACTTTTTTTTTTTGCTTGCACAATCTTTGAATACCAATGTTCCATTTGCACAAGTGAGTAATTCCTGCAGGAATTAACTAAATTAAACACGTTGTGGTGCATGAGTAAGTGAAAGTGTTAAACTCGTACAACACTATCAGGAAGTCCTTGTACTATCCACTCTCTTTTGTTGATTCCAAAGTAAATTAGCCCAGCAGAACATTTAACAATTTAAATTAAACATCTCTCTGGTGTACTGTAACAAAAGCTAAACACAAAGCTTAGAATGGTTCTTTACTATAAGTATTACAAGTCTGCCCTCAGAACCAGTACATTGTAATGAAGTTCATCAAGTATCACAGTGTAAAGGATTTATACTATTAAATAATCTTGTGAAGAACATGATTACTGCTTTTTTATATATATTTGCATTGTGTCAGTTTAAAGCAAATAGCTGTTCCAAGTCTTCACAGCTTATAACTGCAGTTACTATTCTGCCTCATTGTGAACAGAAATTATTTGTATGCTGCATTTTTCATTTGAAAAGGCTTTGTCAAGTAATACTATCAGACAGGAGTGGTTGGGGGCAAAGAAGCATTTAACCCATCAAACTGCTGTGTTTTCAGCCATACTCCAACGACTTTGCAGCTGCCTCACTTTATCAGTGCAATTCTGCTGTCGCCGGAATTTGTCTTGACAGAAAACCAATCACTTTCCGTGTGCAGCGTGACATGTGTGAATTCATTTGACAATGGTTTGAATATAATGGATATTTCCATGATCCTAGTTAGGTTCTTTTCCCCAAAACTTAAGTTGTGTTGGGTCATAAAGTCAGACCCTTGTGTGAAAAAGATAATACATTCTCTCACTATAAAATAAAGCACTTCATTTGTGTAAATTGAGTCATTGTTTGTCTGTAAGTGAAAGCATTTTTCAAGTATTACAGGGAACCAACATATTTGTGGATGTAACTTCTTTTACTATCATTATCGCATAATGCAATCAGTTTTAACATCGCAATGACAGTTGTTTGTTTTACCATGAACTGGTAAGAAGTAGTGCTGTTATTAACGGCGTTAACACAAACCCATTTTAACGGTGTCAATTTTAGCCTGGCAAACTTTGTAGTTTTTTTTCACATGGCGTTGCAACAACCAGTAACGTTAGAAAAACTATAACACCACACTAGCTAGAGCGGAAACTAAACGTTTTGAGTGGATGGCGAGCGCTGTGTTGTTTTCTGACTCCAAGCATGCTCTCTGTATCCACCACAGCCTGGTTCATATCTCAACGCACTCCCCACATCCAAGTAATGGATGTAAGGGGTGGAAGTAAGGGGTTCGATTCCACCCCTGGCTAATTGTACCATTGTATTCCATTGTAAGTCGCTTTGGATAAAAGCGTCTGCTAAATGACATGTAATGTAAAGTAATGATGTATGTAGTGTTACCAACCAAGCTGGCAGACCCCCGAACTGTAGTAAGGAGACCACCGAAGACCACTAGCTCCTTTAGCTCGGATTAGCTCATTATGGCAACAACACATTAAACCAAGGGACTGCGTTGAAGAACGGCACTTTATTTACTTTAAAAATTGCACAAAGCACTTTTTTAGGTTGATAAGAGCATTAAAATGAGAAAAAAGAATGGGACAAAAAGAAATCAAGGGACATTTAGAATAGATAAAAATGTACGATTAATTGAGATTAACTATGACATTATTTGCGAATAAATATTTGAATTCCTTGTAAGAAGTGATTAGCACTTGCTATAGATGTTTTACTAGCACCAAATGCATAATGTCTCCTATTTTGTGTTTCTGAATCTTCAATTGCTAATTTTAGACTTACAAGTACACAAATGAAGTTTCCATCCAGAAAAGTGTCAGAACGTAGTCTGTAATTTGGTGCAGAAGTGTAGTTTGCGTCTTACTCTCACATAAATAGATACTGAGCAAGCAAAGCAGTCGAGAGCAGGTTTCCTGTCGAAACACTCAATAGGAAAGCTCACCACCCACCCAACCCCCATCTCATGTGCTCTTTGAAGCTCAATGTAGAGTTTCGGGGGTTGTATTAAATTATAAGGCTCTCATGAGCATTGGCTAACATGTTGTCTCTCGTGGCGCTGCGTGTAAGGGTACTTTACTGCATGGAAACAGCTCTATCTGTTTAATTACCCTCCTCTGAAGCATCAACACATCTCAGCCGCCACCCCCAACACTCATGAATTAATGATGCACAGCCCTTGTTGTTATTAGTAAGCTGCTTTGGGAAACAGACTGGTCGAAGTTAATTTGAGATTCAGCTCTAAAAAAAACTGAGGTGGTGGTTGTTTTCCATTGTACTGACTACAACAAGAAACATACTAATGCACTTGTTTCAACAAGGTGTGCAGCCCTTCAGGGACTGCACTGCACTCTTTGGATACAAGGCCAGCTGGCACTGACGATGCCAGTCCGACAATTGTCATGCTGTATGTACATCTACCGTGAAGAAACGCTGAAATAATTAGTAACCCGCTGGACGTGTTGTGGCTCAAATTAGGTCCTGGGTGAACTGATGAGTGTTTCAGTATGTGCATGCATATACAGTATGCCTTGGTTTATGTCTGCCAAATGACATACAGTATAGCTATGATTAATGCAACAGATTGTAAAAGGGAAATCCCGCTGAGCATTTTTGAAATTTGTTGTTGTTTTGTTTATAAGCCTTACTTTCACTTTATGATTCTCTTGGCCACTGGTGCAGTGTTTTTGTGGGAAAAAAAAAACAACTAACTTACAGCTCAAAGGAACTGTGTTATTCTATATCCATAACAATTAATGGAGCTTTCAGCTTTCACCTGGTATCTTCCGTATTTTACACAGCAGGGGAGCTTATTATGACACAACACTAGCGGTGAGGAAAATCTGTGTCCTAACTGGGGTCACCTGTAAAAGAACAGCACTCTGAGTTGTCTCGGATTGTAAAGTCAACAATTATATCCCATTCAAAAGAACAAACAAAGTCAAGAGGGTCCAAAAAAGCTAACTATATACATATATATACATATATGTATATATATGTATGTAATAATCCTAATTAAGGTCTCCATTTTCTCATGAATAGTGGCAACAGGATTATTTAAATGTGCAGTGCTTAAAAGGTAAACGTGCCATGATTGAACTGGGAATTGTACAGAAGACAAAAGCTAGTGCATGTAATTCAAAGTCTTTAATGTCAGAAGCTAATTAACTTAACAAAGAAGAAGTTAAACCTGATATATTTTCTCTTTTGATGCTTCCAGTCACTGTCATTATTGCTTTGACTTTCAAGAACTTAATAGCTTGAGCACAGCGAAGCGCTACCTCTATATTCCCGCAGAAGCTCCATGGGACATGAATACAAAGTTAAAGAGAGGCACAGACGAACAAATTATGATTGTCTCATCTATTTCACTTTGTTAAGTTGTTATATTCTTGGAAGGTTGTTTACTGTCCTGTCAAGATGACGTCCAAACTAAAATGTGAGAGCCAGTCTGTCTGTAATCTTGATGTAGCACAGAAAAGCCCTCAGTTAATGAAAAGGTGTGGGGCGATTTACAAGGATTACCTGGTAATACTTAAAGCAGATAGAGCTAATTAATTACAAATCCAGTTCACTTTAATGAGGGATAAATCACAGAGAAAATGTGACTTGAGATTTTCCTGAGCAGCTTTCAGTACTGAGACCTCGACCTTAACTTTTCACAGGTTTAATCTGCTCTCACTGTATATTACCTTCACAAGAGCCATTGGATTCTAAGTGTTACAACTGTGCGTTTTATATAAATAAATTAGCAGATGGACAAGTTGTTGAACAGTAAGTATCATGCAGTTACACCAGAGACAGTGTTCATTACACTGTGCATGTGGGGCCATTGTTCTTTAATACAACACAAACCTTTATTGGGATCAAAGAGAATGCTATGAAATCACTGTGCAGATACAGTGTTAAGGCCCTGGTATACTTCTGTGCACATGCTGCATGCACCAAAGTGCACTTGCACGTCACATATCGTGGACCCTGGTATACTTGTGCATCAGGGTCCTGTAGTATCAGACTTCACCATTGGGTGGCAGTACAAGTCTGGACGCAGGGACTAGGATGCATTCATAGCAAAGAAGAAGAGAACGATGCTACAGCACCCTCAAACACGAGCGGCTCATCAGCTGAAAGGTCCGTCAGGCGGGGAGTTCGGGTGTCAGCCGGTTCGAGACTCAGGTGTCTATCCTTAGCGACTAATTCAAAATGTTTTTCCTGCTTGGTGAGCGGGGCTTAATACTCCACCTACAGGTGGGGTGGAAATTCAGTTTATGCATGTGCTGTCCACACACACCCAACATGCTCTTTGCGTGCGGTTCCAAAATCTGGGCTACATATGCAGCCTCTGCGTTGATGGCGCAAATCACGGCATGTGCACGATGAACGTTGGGTCCACACGCACCGTGTGCAGAAGTATACCACGGCCTTTAAGCCTCATTACTGTGTTTTAGTTCTCTTTCCTCATGTTTTTATCAGAGAAGTTTGTGCTTTTTGAGTTTTGCAAATAATTTAAAATAATATATAGAAGTAACAATAACTTACAGTGTTTATGTAAATATATGCCTTAACTTTATATGTTCACCTGATATACGATCCTCCTTTATATTTTTGTTGTGCCTTATCATAATTGCCTTATCTAAATTTCTCATACCTTTAAGAGCACTTATTATTGCTACATTTTTATCTTATTTTCATCTTATTTCCAGTTTTATTTATTGTATAACAAAACTTTGCTGAAACTTGCTCCCATATACAGTTGGCAGATTTTGGTTAGATTAACTGGAGACTCTAAACTGCCCGTAAACTGTTAGTAATGCATTTGGGAATTTATTCTTTATTCCACACCCGGTTATTGACACCATTAAAGCCACAGCCCTGTTAGCTTTTTAACGTTCACTGTATGTGCTGTAAACATACAGAAAATAATCAATAATCTAATAATAATCTAATTATCTGAGTAAAGTGACCGTAATGCATTGGTATGTATAATTCCTATGTAAGAGAATTCAGTCGTATCAATTCAGATTTAAACTGTCTTTGCCTGACAGAGCTGCAAGAAAAGCTTGAGCCAATTGACTTTTCTCCCCAATCAATTCTCCTTGATATTGTAGGTTGAATTAGCAAGAAACCCACTCATGTCTGTCTTGGAGCTGTGTGCTAAACACATTACAATTCAAGGTTGCCCTTGATTATTTGTTCTTGTTTAAAATACCCTGAAAAACCTTACAATTCAAGCTCAAAGGCTGCACTTGGATGATTAAAAATAAGGTCACTTTCAAATTTCTCAGGTAATAAGAGACGTTGGTCCAACGGACACCAGCAGGCTGTCGTCAAGAGTCTGTCCAGTTCATGGAATATCTTTATCTGTGTAGAAGAAACACAATCTTAATCTAATTCTCCTGACACAGATTATCTAGAGGCGGACCCTTCCGTTCCGTTCGAATGATAAGTAGATAAAAGTAAAGGTTAGAGCTAATATTCTTGCCACAGACGCCGTTCCTTGTTGTTATAATGAAATTCACCTAAGTTAACTCCCCACAGTGTAGACTTCTAAGGGGGAAAAAAATCCTATTGATCTAGAGAGTTGAGGGGATTCTTCCAAGCATTTTCACAGCACATTTCACCGCATCAGCATTGCCTCGGGGCATCATAGTGAAAGCAGGAGACTAGTGTAGCTCTTGAGGAGCAGGGTGGAGGGACTTGATACAGGTGAAGTGAATATAATGACTTAGCTTTTGACATGCCAGAGCAACCCGAGCACTTCAGGGCTCGTAACAGGATCCCAGTGCCTTGATCCCTTGTTGCAGACATTTGATCTGAGGTGTGAGCTTATATTTTAGAGCATATAGTTTAAAGATAAAATAACATGTTTAATTATTTCCTTCTGTTTAATTGTGACTCCACCAGAACATCACAATGGTATTCTTTTATTCTCTTCTTTAGTTCAATCCAATGCAACATATAAAACAATATGTGCTGTTTTCTTTTTAATCCCCAATGGGGGTCATTTTATTTGAGTCAGCGGCACAAAGGGAAGAAGCAAAAAAGAAGGAAAATGTGGGATGAATAAGATGTAAACAAAGTAGAAATACGATATACAGTAACAAGTAAAATATTAACAATAAGGGGTTCTTGTATTCCATAATAAAACCGTATCTTAGCAGCAAAGTTATATCAGTAGCAGTTTAATGAGGATGACAACAACACTCCAGTATGGATGCTGCCATCCCAAATGTAAAATGTATTCAATAAATGTAAGTAGCTATTGAATCTACAGTATATTTAAGGGTCTTTTGCTGTTCTGCTGCTGATTCTTAAATCCATTTAGATAGTAGCTAATATCAGAAACAGCAGCAACAGTAACAAGGCTGTACACATTCTGGCTGTATGCACAATAATACTTTGAGTAACTTAATTCAAATGGTAAAATAAAAAGGTTAATAGTGGTACTATAATGTTAGAAGTGATATTAAGTTAAAACAAATAGTTAAACACTCACTATTCATGATAATCAATACTCAACATAAAAAAACTCTCATCCTATACTTACAGAGAAGCAACTGTCAGTTAATACTCTACCAGCTATCATTATTATTATTATTAGAGTTGATCTCTGCACTGTAGGTTGAAATAATTACTAACAGATTCAATACAAAAGTTGAGGAGAGCTCATGTAAAATACTGCTTAAAAATACAAAAGGTTCTAATTGTTTTCCAAACACTATGGAATGCTGCAGTGTTATTTTAATACATACATTTAAAAGATGTTAAAGGATAGTTATATTTGTGGAGAGCAACTAACAAGATTGTTGTTATTATCTCTTGACGTTATACTGCTGGGAATTACACTTTGGCATCAAGATCTGTGGGCATGATAATTAAAGGGAATGTCTGCTGACTAATACCATGAGCCAAAGGTTAAATAAAACAGTTTTGGACTCAGAACACAGGGTGACGACGCATAATCACCAATGGAGAAAAACATTTCCTGTTTGATGGGTAGAACCAGCCCCTGAAATGAAATCTTATTCCCCAGTCTATCAATTACAACAACATGATTAATTACATCCAAGGGTTTATTCAGGTCAAGCAGTGCAAATGCTGAGCACTTACTGGAGTATGCATTTGTCAGATGTGAAATAACAATACTCAGAATTGGGAATACACTCTCCTTGGTTTGATGAGGACCATTTCAAATGAAACCAGTGGACTTTTTAAACTATTTTTTGACCACATATAGATAGAATTCCAGGCAGTTTCATGTTGATCCACACATATGGAAATGTAACAGACACTGTAGGGTTAGCCACTCCCACCTCTTGGTTTTCATTTCTTAGCAGTTATAATGACTTGCCATGGCCAAGAGGAAAAAAGGAATGGCCAAGTGTTGCCCACTGCTCTTGCACCCGGCGTGTATGTGTTCACTTCTGGTGTGTAAGAAGGATGGGTGAAATGCAGAGGACAAATACACTATCACTAATTGTTATTTGTGCAAAAATAACTGATTCTAATTCCAATAACAAGTTCCAATTAAACACAGAAAAAAAACAAGAGTCTTGACAGGTTGGCATTGTTGTAACACAACAATTTTTTTTTTTTTAAGTCTGCTTTGGTGTAGTGGAAATTTGTAGTGCAAAATAGTGGCTACCTGCTGTCTGTCTTCGCTGTGATCGCTCAGATGTGTTTTCTCAACGCACGTAGACACCAGTGAGTCTTGATACCATCCACTTTAACAGAGAGTGCAAAAGGTTTGTGTAGCTGGTCTGAACACGTCAGGTCTCCCCTGGATTCTCCAACTGTGTTTGCTTCTGTGCAGCAGACTTGTCTGGTGGCTGAGCTTTCCAACTTCCTCAGCCGACTTTCTTTGTCTTTGTGTTTCATCCCCTGGATTCTCTGTCCCAACACGATGCACTTGTCCCTGCTGGGACTGCTACCCTGCTACTTGTTTGACTGTGCGCGCTTAGTCATAGGGGGAAGTCCTTTAAATCGAAGAGAAAACAAATACCAGCAAACAATGCCCCATACAAAAAATACACTGTAAAAATACTAATAATAATAATAATAACAATATAAAACTGTGTAACATGGGGAAAGAAATGCTGTACTCAAAATAAAAGATGAAATTTTATCCGTGACTTGTAAATAACAAATGTAAATGTCTTTAAGCTGTAATGTTAGAGGATTACATTTGTAGAGGGTAATCATTATATCCTCTGGCAAATGAAATTAAGTTTATGGAAGATGTGCATATCTTTGTTCATTTTCATCTGTGTGATGAGCTTAGGATGTAATAGTGTGCTCCCAATCTTCTCTCATCATAACACAATCCTTTTCCCTATACCCATGTGTATCTCTAGTTTTAGGCCTTGAGGAAAATTTTAGTATAGTGTCCTAGTAGAAATTCAGTTTTTTTTGTCTCCTTAATGTTTTGCTTGAATTGTTCTTTTATATGATATTTAAGATAATTAAATGTGCTGTTTTGCAATATAGTAAGCTTTGTATTTATAGCTAATTCCTAATCAAATCATTAATATGTAACTCTTACTATTATCGTCTTATTATCAGTATAAAACATGTTTTTTAATCTCAAAATGTTTTTTAGTTTGAGCTCTCAGTTTTAAGAATATTGTCCACTTCAAACAAAGTCAGAAAACAGGTTTGTTTTTTTTCTTCCTTCCCTTAAATCACAAGGGAGCATAACACATGCAAGATGCCATTTCAATCTGCTGCTCTTTTCTGTGCTGGTTCCCTGGAAAGTTCATTCGCAACATTATAGAGCCCAAAAATGTTATCCTTGTCAAATCTGATGTCCACTGTGACTTTCATTGTCATTTTGGGCTAGTGAAACCTAAAAATGAGAAAAATGAAGAAACGTAATTGCTATAAGGTGTGACGTACACTGGGAGAAACAGAACTCAGATGCAGAGAAAGAGCCAAAGTCCAAACACTTTGATCCAATGAACAGGCAGGGTCAAGCATGGCAACAATGACATGACAAAAATCTGCAACCAAAACACAAACTGGGTCAAAGATCAACAGGGAAGCACCAGGAAAAGCACAACAGAACAAAGCACACAACGCAGCAATAGCAGACACTGCAGACAGCACATTAAAGGCGACATCGAATGCTTGTATCACACTTATATGTTAGTTATGGAGGTCTACTTACATATATTAACTTGTTTTCATGGTTAAAAACCTCCTAGTCGCTGCAAACGAGCCGATCAAAACATCTCCTCACTGACGCTCTCGTCAGCCGCGCTGTTTCAGACCAAAACCACACCCCCAGAACGTGGACTGTGTTGTGATTGGCCAGTCAACGAGAGCTTTCCCACTGTCCTGTGATTGGCCAGGTACCTGGAAGTGACGTAATAGATAGGCCAGCTCTCAGATACACAGCTCCCCCTCTGGCACGGTGGATGCTCTGCATCTCAGCAGCTACAACGAGAGTAGTTCTTCTTCTTCTGCGGTTGAATGTACGCAACCGGATGTGCCCGGACTAGTGCCCGCACCAGGAGGCGCTACGGTGGTGAGAGGAGTGGTGAGGATTTCTGATGACGACATCAAATTAAGGAAGTGCCGATCCGCTTCGCAGAGCCCAGGAAAACAATACAACACTATTTTCTCAGCAGTGGCTGAACTGTTTGTTCTGAAACTTTAGGGTTTCATAAACGAGGTAATGACGCAGATACACACACAAACGCAGCGTTGGAGCTTCCGGTCTATGTCTTTAACGTGACCTGCTGAATGACACTGCTCTGCTAACCCAACTCCAGCACCGAGCATTAGTTCGGCCTATACCACCAAGTGTTAAATTGACACGTAACTGGCAGTGAATAGAGCAGTTTCAATATAATATGTGCTACACTTTCACTGCCATGATTATAATAACACACATGGAATGATTACTTGTAGGAAAAACAGCTATAGGGGAAATGTTTGTAAACTACATTACCTCCCAGGCTTACAGGACATTTGTTGTCATGGTTACAACACTGGAAAGTTATAGCACAATACTGCTGCCAATAAACCCAGATCATGATTCAGATGTAGATGTTTTATTGTCTCTCCTATTTCAAAAAGATGCCATTCACCCATCCATCCATCAATGTTGTGCAAAATCATAGGCTGTATTGCTCTATGTTACCGCACTCCTTCGCTATGGCAGCTAGATGTCACCCAACAATACAACCTACATGGGTCATAAATGTTTTTTCTTTCATAAGAGACATAATTGTATGAAGAGGCCAGGATGTATGGTCGCCACAACAATTTATGTTGTGCTTTGTTACCCTATTTATGTTGTGCTTTTTAATATTTGACTATGAACTTTCTACAACTGAATCCTTTACAGTTGCTATAACCTGATTTTTATTAAATAATTGAGTTAATGTCCTGTATATTCTTTAGCTAAAAATGTTCCCTCTTTTATATTTTGAAAGACAAATAAATCAAATAAAGTGACTGTGAATGTGAAAGTGGATGGCTGTTTTGTCTGTATGTGACAAAACAACCCCCGTCAACCCTCATATGGAGGATAAAGTGGTAGAAGATGAATGAATGAATGCAAATATACAGTACACATACCCACAAATGTACACCTGTTATATTAAATAAACAAAACAATTAAAATTGCTTGAAGGAAGGGCAAAGAAAAACACTAAAACCATGGAGAGTCCAGTCAGTCTTCAAGTGTCTTGAATATGATTAAAGACAAGTCGGTCCAGTGTGAGTGTGTTCTTGAGATTGTTCCATTTGTCAGGTGCATAAAAGGAGAAAGTATTATTTCCTAACTTCATGTTTGTATATGGACTAGACAACCTTATGCTAATGTGTGTTCACTTGGCTTTAAAAGAGTGGACAAGTACGGGTACGGTTTATCATATAGTGTTTTGTAAATAAACAAGAGACAGTGTAGCTCTCTCCCAAGAGAGAGGGGCCCAGCCCACTTATGCTTATACTACTATACTATACTTATACTCATATAATCTGCAACGATGAGTGAGAGATCCAATATAAGTTATGAAACATTGAGCACTATGAAACACCGCATCAAGTGGCTTTAGTGTAGTGGATGAAGCATGCATAATATTATGTAACCATAAGTGAAGATGGGTCATAATTTAATTTCTCTTTTAAGTGTATTTACTTTGGTTAATTAGTCCTATAAAAAGTAATGGGGTGTATGAGATGGTATTGATTAGGCGGCTCTGTTGTTTTTGCTGAAACATGACAAAAACATTATAGTAATAACAAGGGATCTAAAAGGGTTGATGATAATAAACAATGACCTACATAACACACCCCACACTAACATATTCATCACCTTGAGTATTTTTAATATGGCCTTTAACAGGCCAATGTAACAGCAGCATACATAAAGAAACAAAAGGTCCTTCCGCAGGTTTCTAAATCGTGATTATATTGGATCTCGGATTTTTGGAGAAAGGACCACATTAGAGAAAACAACCTTAATCAGGATGACAGAAAATTTATCAACTTGTCAAAATAGGCTTGATTGTTTCATAAATCCCAAGGTGACTGCAGGGCACCAGGTTTAAATTCCACTCTATTCTAGAAGGTTTCCTCATTTAGAGTTGTTCCACGGAGCCTATTTTGTGCCATTTAAGTGGTACTACTCATATTTGTTCTGCCATGGGTTGAGAGCTGTTGTTTACAGGCCCCCTGTGCTTTTTACTTGTCCTTATTCCACCATTCTAAGGAACACAAATTTGTTCTCTCAAATGCTGCTGCCAGTCATCCTTCTCACACAGTGGCACTAGTGGCGAAGGGTGGAAGTATCACCTGCAGAGGAGAGGGCATTATTGTCAGAAGTGTGACCCCACGTTTGGCTCCCTCTGAACAGATGGCATTTATTAGTTTACCATCCGCTAGGGAAATTAGGCTGTATCCCCCCCCCGCCCCAACTGGCTGAACAGGTTAACATCCTCTATCCTCTTTTATAGCAGGGGTCTGCTCAATAGCTTGATTTTGACTTTGCGTCACATTAAGTGGATGAATGAGATCAATCTGTACAGACGAGACTCCAGTGCAAGAATTGACACATGGGCTTAGTGCAATTTATGCATCTTATTTTCCCACATTTCAAATATATGTGCCGAGTCAGGTCTGGGCTTGGCAATGCTTATGTGCGATACATAAACTTCCTTACATTTACAATATGTGCATGGTCTGTTTAATGAGACAGCAGGCCAGCAACATTAAGTGTGAAATTTATTTAAAATAAAACCTGAGTATGCACTTTCTCTCTTTCTCTCTTACCGAGTTTGTTGGTTGCACTCAGCATTTTGCCTCAGTCGGTGCCTCTGGTAAACCATCTTTATTGTGTTTCCTCTTAATTTGACATGATATCACTTTCATCATCAGAAGCTGACAACATAACTGATAGCCTCATTTAAATTTTCTTACATCCAAGCCATTGGATCTACCCCACTGTGTAAAGCAAGCGGTTTATTCAATTCAGATCCTGTGTATAATTGTCTCAGTGCAAGTCATCTAATGACTGCTGTGAATATTGCTGCTGACAGCTGTTGAACGCATGCAGCAACAATAAAAGCGGTAATAGCTGATGGGAGAGAAAAGACCCAACTGAGGGCATAATGGACTTGCAACCCATGAGAAGGAAATTCAAGTTGCAAACCCATGAAAATGAAATTCAGGGCCAGTTCATAATGCCGCTCACATCCAGAAAATAAAAACAGGTTTCAAATAGAGGGTTTGAGGATGACACACAAGTAGTTCAGCATAATAAATAACAACAACAATACTGCCTGAAACAGTAGGCGGTCCTGCTCCTAAAATAATAAAAAACCCAAGGAGGTTGAACTTGGAGCTCAACTTCACCAGCACTCCTTGAGAGGTCGAAGATAAATTTCATTCATGTCTAGTTACACAGAGCACAGCTGTGGGCATGAGTACCAGGGTGGTGGCAACCAAAGATGAAAAAAGACCAGTGGACATAAACATTTACAAGACAATGGCCTATGGCTATTTGCACAAGGGAATGGTGAAGCCAATCTTGAAAACTGCAGAAGAACGGCTAAAACAAAGAGCTGAGAGCAGAACCGAAATTAGATGGAGTGTATGTCTTAGGAAAAGTAAGGTTTGGAGTTCATACAAAAACAGAAAGAGACAGCATCAGAACCACAGCAGTTTGAGTGCCGGCAAACAAATGCAACAGAAATAAAAAGATCAATAAGAAGATCTTACAGATCATAAGGAAGCGTCAATATACAACAAGCAAACAAAACAATTGTTTGATAGAAGTGACTAGACAAAGTAGAAAGGAGAAAGACAGCATTTTCCAATCCAGTCGTTAAATACATACAGCTACTTCATAAACAGTAGTGTTGTTGTTGTTGTTTTTTTAGCAACTCACCTAAAGAAAACAAAAATGAATGCAGAATTGCTTGTAGAGACACCTCTTCTTTCGGTGTACATTGGAGTGTTTATTCCAGAAACTTTGAAGATGTTATTGTTGTTTTATTCAGGTCAACACAGCCAGTGTGATTGATTTTTGTCAGATCATCAACACACAAAAGAATCCAACATAACCCATGGCCTCTGTTCTTCAAAAAATGTGCTCCTCAGAAACTGGAAATCTAGTCTTGAGTCGTTATAGGATAAAACAAACAAGCAATGCCATACGCCGTCTTTTTGGACCACATTGAACGGCAAGTGTGTTGATGTTTTGCATTAGTAGGAGGGGAAACAGGAATAATTGTATCATTAGCAAAACAAAAAAACATGCCGCAACTACAACTACAGCTCAGTGGTTTTATGTCCGTGCTGATCTACAGTTTCAAACGATACAATTATTCACCAGCCCCAAAACACGTGTATGTTGACTGTGAAGAAATTTCATTTTGTGAGGCCATGGTGACCTTGACCTTTGGTGATACACTGGCTATTCATCTGTGAATGCAGGTGAACAAGTGCCAAACCTAAAGGGATCATCTCAGAGGCTTCGGAATATATTTGATCAAATCAACTTACCATCGAGTCCAACTAAATGTATGAGCAAATATTTAAACAATGCCATATTGTGCCCAAGACATCACGTTCACAATCCAATCTCTGAGGTCACAATGACCTAAATCTAATCAGTTCATCCTGGTCTCCAAATGAACATTTAAAAGGATCCTGGTGTGTGGAAGAATGAGGCTAATGGACGGACAAACCACTCAGGATTATAATGTGAATTCACTGCATTCGTGACATTTTCTTCTTCAAAGGTGAACATCTAAAAAAGAATAAAGTGCTACTATATCTGCCAAACTTTCTTAACCATTATCGCACAGTGGTATTGTACCAATTAAATATTCATCAGGCTTATACAATACAACAGAGGCACCTTGTTTCAGCTCCTCATTCAGCCTGCCAGAAGTATCTGACTTGACATTGTGAAGCTGCTTCTCTGCCTCTCTGTTACAGCTTGTCTGTCACTGCTTCTCTGACACCCTGTGCATAATTCTCTCTTCTAATTGTTTCTGTAACTGTTGGACCACCATGAGCAGCTGCTCTCTACTGCTAAATGAGACAAGATATTAGCTGCAACTATTATGAATTTGACAGTGGGTGTGATTAAGATCACGCGAGGTAACCGTTGTGCCCTTCTCTTAAAAATAATCGATTTTTAATTATAAATGAAATGATTGCATTCTTGAATACAATTTCAATTTTGTTTTTCAAATGTGCAAAGGGAAGCAGACATGTAAATGGAAATGTGGTTTTAAAAACTCAGCTTCTTCTTTGTCATTACTGTTCTTTTATTATTCAATCACTCCATATTCACAGTTTCAAATTGAATCAACAGAAACACAAAACCCTTTTTGGGTTGCCTGTTTTTGGCATCTTTTGGTAATCACTTAGGAAAAGGAGACATGGACATTAACTATTTTCTATTGCAAAAATGTCAACAGAAAGTTGGACTTCAAGATAAGAAACATTAGTGATCCTGCTCAAATGTGAAGTGAGTAATAATAATAACAATAATAATAATAATAATAATAATAGAAAATCTCGTTGCACAAAGGTGAAAAACAATATTAGCATATGGCAAAATGAAAACTACAGTGCAAAGAAATACTGTGCTTAGGTATTGATGTCACATTTGATGAATGACGGTGACAGAGACAAAACCAGTGTTGCAGATTTGGCCGTCTTCCTGAGAGAAGCAGTCAGTTGCAGAAGTCAATTGCCACAGTTTTATGCAGGAAGATTGACGACAGCTTGGCAAACATCCTCCTCTCACCCACCCAGAGTGCAGTTCTGGATGGAGCTAACGTCTTTACCATTTATTTAGTCATTTTCTGTCCCTCTCTGTGCTTCCAGCTCCCCAGCACACCACTCTCTACAAGATTTCTGATGCCAAAGTGTTGTAAAATATTCTTTACAGTGTCCTGCACAGTAAAAAGGATATATGCACAGCATATGGAGCAATATGGAGATGACTTGAGCTTCTTTTGCACAGGACTGTTGTGTTGTCAGAACAGTCAAGTTTATAACTAAGATAAACAACCAGGTATTTGTAAACTCCCACCAACTCAATATACAATCTCTAAAGGTCTGTCACCATCCTTTGTTTTGCTAGTGTTAATGTAAAGGTACCTGAGCCCACTAGTCATGATAGATCTTGATGATACGGATCCCCAGACATTGGGGGAAAACAAATCTCAAATTTGTGGCCAGGAAATACCAATTCATGGCCACAAAATACTAATTTTGTGACATTACAAAACTGAAGATGGCTCTTTTTGATGAAAATTAGGTTCTAGCTTGATGTCTACATCACTATGATTCAAAATATGTCTTGCATGTGTTTCAACAATATTTTGTTTAAATGTTTTTTTTGCGAAAGTTCAAATCTGTAAACACATTTCTACATTCAATTAAGTTTGCTAATAATGCAATGCCAGGCTTTTGATAATATGTTTGTAATTCACTGCCAACCTAAAATAAAACTATACTTTACTTACACAGCTCTCAAGGTAATTCATGGCAATGATATTAATATATTAAATTAATAATATTATTATATTTAAGATATTAATTAAACCGTGTCGTGGCATGCTGAGTAGAGCCGGTGGAAATATGTCACAAGTCATTGCTCTGGGACACGTGCAAGCATTCTACCCGCACCCCACCAATATACACGAGCCCCCCTGAAACCACGGTATAGTTCGCACACTGGGCACAAGCAAACAACTACAGCATGAGGGCAAACCCCTGTTTCTTCGAGAACACCAGGAACACCGGGGCCATTTCCATCTACTTCCCAGACCCTGTGTGTGCGAACAGAGTGACAAGATTAACAAACTCTGCATTTTATATAATTCAGTATAACCTGGGCCAAAGAGAATAAAGTCAATGTTCCATGCAGCCAGGTGGCAGCCCACTCCCACTCCCTTTAGCGCCCTGCTGAGCAGTGATGGCTATATTGTGCTGAAGACACTGGAAAAATGTTGAAACTGAACAAAGAGCACCCAGTGTTCTTTAGGTGTGGAAGGATCTGAGGACTCAGTGAAGACTGCATCCCCTCAGTGTCTGGTTGAAGGCGAATTGCAGGGGGGTCCAGCTTTGAGCTCACCAGGGGTTGGAGGTAGGTGGAGGGTATAATCCCTCTCCTGGTTTTCATCTCCTAAAAAGATATGACCTCCAGTCTTAAGTGGTCGGGCTCCTTGGTGTGCTTAGTCTTCAATATTTAAAGCTGCAGTGTGTAAACATTATTCATATGCTTGTCCTTCATTTGAAAAGGGAGCTCTGTCTAGCAGCACTTTCAGACTTGACTGAAGGAGTGCTTTTGAGTATACAGCTGCATCGCAGGAGCAGGTGGACACAAGAAGAATTTATCCAGTTAAATCAGCAGCCCGAGAGTGTCATATACGGCCATATCCCTCAGCATGGCCTTACAGATCTTCTGCATCTGAAAGACACGCACCGGGCGGCACATTTATGGATGGACACTCAGTAACTGCTCTGAGTGTCCATCCACACTTTAACATTGCTGTGAGCATCGAGCTGGTACTAAGCAATCACTGACAAAGAAAATATATACTCTATTATTTATAATATCATTTATAAATATATTATTGGTCATGGAAGTGCTGAGGATATTAATAAAATATAAAAGTCAGTGTGAGCCAACAGTGAATATCCACTAAGCCTAACCTGGATATTTATCCTAACGCTAACCGCAGTCCTGTTCTTGCCCCTAACCTTAACCTCACAGTCCTTTGACTTTTATGTTACCGCTGCTCTGCTCTGAGCACCAGTGGGTTTACATTGGAGTCAGTTGAGAGCGCGGTGCATCTCTTTCAGACGTGCAAGGGTGCCTTGCGTGTCTGTCAGGTGACGCCGAGGGATGTAACAGTGTGTGGCACACACACAGTGTGAGCAGAAGAATCCACTTTGCTTCTTTGTGTCTCTTTCCACTGGTGCAGTGTTGGTGTTGCCTCCATCTGTCTTCCTGTGTGCAGAGTGGGAATGTCACCAGGCGACATTAGATCCAAACAGTGCAAGACTAAAAAACACAGAGGAAAACATGGAACTGATTGTTGACTGTGTGAACTGATTTGACAAGAGTTTGGCAGTGACAGACATTTGTTTATATGTTGTTTTAACAGCCATATAGCAAAGTCTATTTATATCATGGCTGGAATAAACCCTGATCTAAAGCTGATCCATTGAACATTGGATTAAGATTATTTGCCTATTGTCCTAGTTCTAAATGTGTTGTCATGCATTGGAAGTTTATGTTCAAAAGGTAAAAAGAGCATGAGAACATCAGCCAATAACATTACAAATAACACATGCGTGGTTACAGGAAAACATGGCAGAGCTTTCTAAGATTTGGCTTAAACTCTGTCGAACACCTGCAGGATCCAAACTGATACTGGCTTGCAACAATAAAGTTGTCTTTGTTCCATACAAGCCTTGTGTCAGCGGAGTCTCTTTCTGCACCATCATCTTAACCAAGGCCCAGTAAACAACATAATCCCAGTGACTTTGCAATGTCACAACATCTTTGTCCATTCTCTCCTACTGTGCAATGTTATGAAAACACACCTCTTCCTTTCTCCTGTAGCTGTCGTTTTCTTTTTAGGTCCCCAATGTTCCACCGTCAGTTCCTCTTTCTGAATGTTTTTATGAGGAAGGGTTTTTGTTTAAACTTGTTTGCAGTCTACCTTTCAATGCATGACCATTAAGCCTGCAGCAAGGAGAAAGGAAGTCATTTAAAAGCTTGACTGAGATCTTGCCACTAGCTTGATAAAGCAAATAAACAAACAAAAAAAACTGCACGTGGGACTAACAGGTCTGCTGTTAAACTTTTAAATTCTTTCCAACCTTCATTGCTACAGGTAAAACGATTTGCTAAACTGGTGGAGTTCAGCCTGCTGAAGTTGCAGCCACAACAGCAAGCAAAACATTCAGCCACTTCAACATTAGGTTTTTCATCTGTTACAACAGACTGTTGAGTTAGGAATTTGAGTTGTAGCTTTGCGGAGAGCCATGGGAAGGACTACACCAATTATCCTTTGGAGAACCAATAATGTTATGTGTACACAGAGAATGAAAAGAGTGAAGAGTGGAAATGTTGGAAAATCCAATAAGACAGATTACAAAGCACCATTATATTTGACCGATTGTCCAGCTAGTTGCTCTGACCTGATTTTATTAACACAACTTAATAAGGCAGCTGATCTCATCACAAAGCAGACACACAGCAGACACAATGCATCAGTATTTTCATTTTCCTGACACCGTATGGTGCTCAACCTGCAAACTCTGCACTGCATCACCATGCCACCTATAGTGTAGACAATGTCTAAACCCAGCTGACAGAGATAATGACATGTTGGTGACAAAGGTCGAACCTGATGGTGAAGGAAAAGACAGAAGAGGTGGGAGCAAGACAGAGTGTTAAATGAAAGAGGATTGTGGCTTATAGAGAAGAAAATGACAGCAGGACCACATCAGTGAAATGCTTTGTGTGCTGTTTGGCCATTTATGGCAACATGATTCAAAGTCACATTTCACCCAGTTGGTTGCTGCTCGGATACAACTGTCAGTGCAGTGACTGTTGCACTGCCAGATTACAGCAGACAGTCTATTATAATGGTTTCTGCAACTGTGTATTTGATAGAAAACTATCAGCTTGTCCCTGCTGACAGAATACGTCTGCTAAGTGTTTGTTAGCTGGGACTATTCTTGAGTGATTACAATAGGTCCTGCATCATGACCTAAACATTGTCACAGGGCTATCGAGTCTTTAAAATTAGACCCATGTCTTTCATTTCATGACTAAATTCCAACAATATTTCTATGACTGTAGAAGACTGATGTAGAGGGTAGTATTATTTTACAATAGTTCATCATTTAGTAACTGTATTTGGCTATCTATCCAATATTTAGCGAACATTTAAGCAGTTTTCACATGCTCTGAAACATGTGCTGTCATTGGCGTGTTAATTTGAACACATTGGGGGACTTTTTAAAACTGAGTAAGTTTAACTGTTAATTTCAAGTT
The DNA here is from genome assembly GCF_019176455.1 of Solea senegalensis. NCBI lineage: Eukaryota > Metazoa > Chordata > Actinopteri > Pleuronectiformes > Soleidae > Solea > Solea senegalensis. The sequence goes on along the minus strand of NC_058027.1, from coordinate 10,392,888 downwards.
ACTTAGGAGACCAGTCTAAGCTGGATATTTTGAACAATTTTCGGTCAACACCATGTGTCTTGTTACTTGCTGCGTTCAAGTGGAAATTGTGAACTTATAAGTGTGACATGGGAAGTCGTGTCAGGACACTCTGAACTTGGAATTGTCAGAAAAGGTAGGGGGTAAACACATCATGGAAATGAGGGTGGGGAGTTTGTGTTTCTCTCCTGAACATCTATAAACAACATTGGATGCAGCTTATGTACTGTATGGGTCGAGCAGTGCCAACTCAAATGCAATAGCTGAATCAGCTGCCAAATCAAAGGATCACAACACAGAGAGAGGGAATGTGATGTCACTCTCTTCTCAAGACATCAGTGTACTACTACCACATATACCACATATTGAATTTACAGAGTTTTTTTGTTTGTTTTTTTGTTTCCTGACAATGTAAGGCTAAATGTTGTATACTAGAACTTTAAGGATTGAATAGGTTATAAAAACTAGATTGACTTGAATAAAGTATGATATATTGGCAGAGCAAATGTAAATGAACTGTCACATCCCTAACAGCCAACAACCATTAAGAGTTACAAGTGCTGCTTTTCAGTTTTGTCAAATATTGGATATTTACCCAAGAAGTTGCTGACCTATAAATTAATTAAAGTAGAGGAAGCTTACTCCAGAGTGCAGATTATGGGATGATACTCAACTAAACCCTTCATCTTAACCAACAATTATTACACAAATAAAGATATGATCTAAGATAACTAAAAGATTTCAAACTGTGCTCAAAGTCTGTGTTATATATTTGCAACATTTCCTCAGGATTACATCCAGTACTAAACCATACTGATTTAAATAGACTTGAAGAGTCTATTTAAAGAGTTGTTGTACCCTGCTTTTCGACCTATGTGACATGGAGGACAAAGTAATAGATAATGAATGAATACATTAACAAACAGTGAAGCCCACCTAAAGGTTCTCGATTTTATCATAATGTGAAGATTATGAATAATTTTTAGCAACATCTTCACACTACCAGAACAAAATCATCATATTGTTGTTAAGAACTAACAACTTTACATGAATTAAACATTCGAAGGGGAATTATTATTTACAAATAGTTAACGAAAGCAGTTGTCAGGTCTTATGATAAGTTTGGAAGATTAAGCTGGTCTTTGTTATTCAACAACACTGTGAAGCATAGCTGTGAGTCATAGCATTACATAGATAGTGAGTAAATTCATATAAAGGGAACCCAACAGCAGATTATCTCGTTCAATACACATGAACATAAAGAGATGTGGGAAGCCCCGTTTATTCTTTGTTTATTTCAATGAAATCAGCTTGAAATAAGCAGTGTTGCCTCTAACACAGGTGCAGATTCAGGTGCAGAAATCCTTGTACGCCAGGTCTCTGATGTGATTCATGAAAGTTTGGTATCTCACCCAGTGCTGAAGTACAACTGATCAGACTGTGATAAATATGGCAACTGAAAATAATCATAATTTGAATCCTACGCCCCTAATATCACCATATTCATGGTTTAGAGACCTCGCCCCTAGAGTTTACAACACTGAGATGCCAAATACAACCATGAAGAGAGGCTTCAGAGGCTGAAAATAGACATCATAACATCAGAATAAACAAAAAAACAAACTTAGTAATTCTGTCTTCTGGCAGCCACAAAAGTGGGATCAAAGGAAGTCAGAAGGCAACAGTGTGCGGAGAAATCAACACTGTGGTCAATAGCGATGGTGTTGACAAATAAATCCAACTGAGGTTAGAATATTGAGGGGGTTTCTTTAGTGCCGGGCATAAGTGAGAGAGGATACACAGACACAACACCTGTGTGTGAGCTTGATAATGGTAAATATTTAAATATTTAAAAATATTTAAAGAAATACACGTCTGCAGAGTTGATAAGGACAGCCCTAATATGTATGTATATACATATATATGTTTGTTTTTTTTTAATGAGTCAAACACAAGCACTCAGCCGTCAGCTGCAAAAGGCGGCCTGAAGTCAGCTCCACAGTACCAGACGACCACCAGCTGAGAGGACTCTCTGTCCTCCACCTCCCGGGCTGATCCACTACCACAATCCCAGGTCTTCACTGCAGAGGTCTTGAAGAACCAGGCAGAAATTGTACTTTCTGACATATAAAAACTGTGAATGAAAATCTCAATCAAGCATAAAAAGTATCAAATGTACAAAGTTTAAAAAAATAGTGTATGGTGTGTTTCTTGTACTGAATAGCCTACTTGCTAAACACTAGTATTTCATACATACATTTTAGAAACACTGAGCGATGTCCTCTCTAGTCTGTACAGCAGATGTGGCTGCATCGGACATGGTTCTTCGGGCATGAGCTTGTCTGACTGCATACTGATTTCAAACTTGGGATACACCAGGTCAGACCTGCTGTGAGATTTGATCATACCATATGCCAATGACCAATAAACGCTGATCATGGAGGAAATGAGCATTCACCCACTTTTCTGGTGAACGCATTTATCAAATGTGCGTTGGTCTCTATCTTTGGAAAAGCACTTTTCTGTGCTAATGTTCACTGATTTAGAACGGTGGCTGACCACTGTATCTTTTGCACTGAATTGCTAAACTGGTGGAGAGGAGCAGAATGTAACACACTTTATGACTGCACACAAAGCAAGATGTAAAGAGAGGAAGAGGGAAAATGTGCCTGTGCTGACCAAGTCTGGATCAACACAGGCACACTCATATGCATTAATGTATAAATCCATCAAAACTTCCTGTGTTGGCATTCAATCCATTTAATTCATTCTTGAAAAATGGCATACGTAAAAACCCTTGCTGCCATTCCTCTAATTTGTCATTTGACCCTTCAAATAATTGTTTTCTGAGGAAAAACACAGAGATGACTCGATTAACCTGGGGCCCAACAGGCAGATGTCCCAGATGTTATATGTTGGATGTAGAGGGAATGAGATTCTCTGCAGTTGGTGCAGCTTCATTTCCTTCAATTTGGACGACCTCATTCCTGTCAAAGCCTCAGCCACACGCTGTCAATGTGTTAGAGCTATAAATAGTATTAAGGTAAAGAACACTGGAGGAATGTCACACAATGTGATCTATTTTTTGTCCTGTATAAATTATCATTTTACATTTAGAGCTACTGTAGAATATATCTTCCATCATAATATATACAGTATATATATATATGTAGGGTTTTTTTCTGACCTGCTAAAGTTCAAACTGAGCATTTGAATGGATAAGAAAGATCATTAAAACAAAATGTGGCATGGTATGTTGGTGCCAGACAGGCTGGTCTGTGTATTTCAGAAAGTGCTTATCTACAGGGATTTTAACACAGCTCTAGAGTTAAAAGAGAATGGTCTTAAAAAGAGAAAATATCCAGTGAGCTGCGGTAATCTGGGCAAAAATGCCCTATTGATACCAGAGGTCAGAGGAGAATGGACATGATACACGCCCAACAGTTACTAAAAATAACCACTCATTATAACCAAGGTTTGTAAAAGACCATCTCTGACCACATGGCATGTCAAACTTTAAAGCCGATGGCTTTCAAGACCACACTGAGTTCCACTCCTGTCACTTTAACAGTAGTCCGGCATACCTAATAAAGTGGCCTTGGAGGGTAAAATCCGACAGATTGTTTCTTCACACAGTAATACAGAAAAGAGACAGTTAGGACATGCCTGTTACTGCTTGATAATGTTCACCTCTGCTCTGATGAGCAGTGCAACAGTTTCTCAGACTCCTTCATCAGTGCTTGTCTTCATGTATCATTGTGACTCACACGCTCCAGTTAATGTAGTGTTGTGGACACAGTGGCAGGTATCGATAGATTTCTTTGGTGAGGGGGGCAATTTGTCATGATTTTCCAGTGTCTGGTATGATTCACTGCAGTGGGTAAACCAAGTTAGAGTGCATCTCTTCTGTTCCTGTGCAGCTGTTTACACTGAAATTGATTAAATCCTGTGTTGGTATTCAGTTCAGGTGAAGAGTCAACATTTGCTTATAGGCACTGCAGCAATCTCTGCCCTGTAATATCTGTATTATCAGCATGAATTCCATTGATATTTGGTCAAGGGTGTTGAAGCCTCTGTTTTCTCTCTCTTCTTATGAGTGTGCAAGTGTGTATGGGCTCGCAAGACTGTTCATAATGTGTGATTGATGACACAACCTCTGTCTCCGTGGAAAGAGCATTGCAGAGATTAACTTTAAATTACAGATGCTTGAACTTGAGTTTTAATCAATGCATTGTATACACTAATAATTTATGGCGGTGTCTAACTGTATTTCTTGCCTTTTTATGTTTTTACTATTTTATACAATAGCACTGCATTTTTACAGGATATCTACTGTATATCTGTCTGAGTATAAGGAAGCTATCTTATACTCAAGCTGTTTTTTTCATTTCATTACATTGTTGTTTTTTAAAAAAATAATGTAACAATGTTAGAATGGAGATAAAGGTGATTTACATCAATGACTTTAATTTGAGTTCTACCTTTTGTTACTGTGTCATTACATCTGTTATACTTTATGTACACACATACACTATGTCAGCTCTGTTAAAAAGAGCTGTGTGATTGTTTAAAGCAAGCAAAGCAAACACACAATACTATACTGCATTTATGAATTTAAATAAAATAGGCATCATCAAACTTTAACTATTACAGATTCAATTAATTTATTTAGTTCCTGTTATTTTCAAGGTCTATTTCTTATTTTTTCTTTTCCAGTTTATAGTTACAGAGTTTAAATAAGAGTTCAGGGTCCTACCACACTCTGTGAAAGGCAAAGTTATTTTCTCTTTTTTGTCGTAACTCGCTCATTAAAAAAAGAAGATAAAAGAAGAAGAAGAAGATAAAATGCTAACTTACCAAATACTAACTGACTAACAGACAATGCTAACAAACAAAAGGCAAACTGGCTGAGATGAAATTCTAACATATTAACAAGGTCAATTAACAAACCAAGTTCAAATCAAAAACTGAAACAAACTCACTCACCCCTGAGAGGAATTATATAAAGAATGCAGTTCTGATTCCCAGTCAGTGAGAGTTGGTTTTAGACTCAGGTAAGTGAGTTGTATCTCTCTGGCTGAGGAGTGACCTGAATGACCAGGATACAAATGAAAGATGATAAACAAAGAGGAACTAATCTAACTTGACCTGGAAATTAGTTCTGTAAATGTTTTAGATTGTAAGTTATGATAGCTGTGGCAGTACTTTTTCATTTGTTTACTTTTTATTAGTTTTTAAAAACCTGGTTTGCACATCATAGATGTTTACGTGTCAATGATTGCAGTAAATTGGTACATCATAGTTTCAGATTTTGTGATTCATGTCAAGGTAAAACTGTCCTTTTCCAAAATTAGAAGTCTATGTTATATTCTAAATTATGATAAAAAGTAAAACAAATTTGATGTGACAATGAAATCAATTTAAATAAAGTAAAACCGGAGGTTTCTTTTTTCCTTGTATCAAAAAGTGAGAACACACTGAAATTTAACCATCCCAGTGACATTGACAGGGTTGGTGTTAGAGCTGTTCCGATACCATTTTTTCCCTCCTGATACCGATTCCGATACTTGTGCTGTGGGTATCAGCCGATACAGAGTACCGATACCGATACCAGTGTGTTAAAAAATATATATATCATACTACGCCTGCATGACTGTGATATGATTATCATCATCAAATCCTTTACCGTATCAGTCACAGGTGTCAGACAGTGGAATAATCTGGATGAGGAGATGAAAAAATCAGCAAAACAGAGTGTATTTAAAAAGAAGTATGTAGAGATGACCATTAATCGATACGGAATGACCCAGGAGGAAAGTATGACAAAGGTCAGAGACAGAAAGACACCGTGTGGAGACGGCAGTGGAAGCAAATGTAACCAAACAAAAACAAAAAGCAAATGTACCCAAACAACAGCTGACATACATGGAGTCTGATTGACTGTCTAGAGCTAGACTGCATCTCTGAGTGCTACCTGATGCTGAAACATGTTTTTGTCAAAATGTCATAAGAAAAAAGAAAAATGATGTATTGTATGATGAAAATATGTATTCTGTGGGTAATGGGGGCGGGACTAGATAAGCTTTTGCTTCTCCCGCTTTCCCTTTTGGTTCTGTGTATTGTGTAAACTACACTAAGATGATGTGTGATGATGAGTGATCTAAATCTAAATAAATAAATAAATAAATCATTGGTGGTAAGGTTTGGCTCAGGTTAAACCCTCTGTAAAACATGAACGAATACAGCAAATGGACACCATTTATTTTTACCAGTGATATGTTATTTCGTTTTTCAGCTTGTACGTTTGTTTTGACTCTGGTCCAAACACCGCAGCACTGGCAGAGCTTCATGTTTCCATGACGACTGACCGGGAAAGGACCCGCGTGACATAATTTTTACATGACTCCAGATTGTTAAAATGAGTCTCTGAAGTAACGCTAAACTTTAAAAACAGAGGCATACATACGCAGGACACAGGTACGCTGGTTAGTTGTCGCGCTGCTCTTTTCATTTAATTAACGAGCCGCTCCAGTTTGACTGTAGGCGCGCTAACGGAGCTAGCGCAGCTAACAACGCTAACGGAGCGAACTGGTAAATACTGCCAAACCGCCGACATGATGAGGTAACGTTAGCGCCTTGTCTACAGGTGTCGGGTGATCGAGTTCTTCTTCACACCTCTAAAACAGCACAGCGCAACTGTTTCAAGAGCGGCGAAGAAGAACCGCGTCAGAGCTAACGGAGCTCTAACAAATTACGAGGTATCGGATCGGTGCATGGACTCCAGTACTCGCCGATACCGATGCCCACATTTTCGGCAGTATCGGAGGCATTTCCGATAATGGAACAACTCTAGTTGGTGTATCATATCTGTATTGAGATCAAAACCTACTGAGATGTCCAGTAGCATATCAAGTTGGTCAAAGACCTTGCACCCTTTCTCAGTAAATACAGTATCTGTGCTTAATATTACAGTATCTGTCACTTCTCAGGGCTTCAGTCAGGGCTGCATGATGTGGGAAAATACACAAAATATGACTTTAGATAAAAAGACGAAGATAAGTGGAGCATAAATAATATCTTCTAGCTATATGGGTCATGTGAAGATGCGATGCAGTGGAAACCAACTCAACAGCAGTCATGTCAACATAAGCATTGCAGATTAATTAGTGAACCAACTTTAAGTTTCTGTCTTGTCTGTGCCCAGAGTGATAATTAAAACAGATGTGCTGGATTTAGTTGAAGCATCTGCTACTGAGAGTATTTACTAATTTATTTATTCTATGCACAATTATGACACCAACTTAGATGCCTTATGTAGAAATGTGTTATATTAAAACACAACATAATCATGATGTGTCACTGAATCGTGGAAAACTGAAAAACAAGCTTCACTGATAACAGAGTTGCAGCCAGTATATTCACAAATTGAATTTTCATTTGTAGTCCACAAACTCTGATTATGTTTTGGTTTGGTGTTTTGGTCTCTTGCACTACCGACCCCTAACCACCCAATAATGTAGCTTCTAGCACTTTGATTAGATTAATGGCGGTTTTCCACTATACAGTTCTAGCGTGACTTAGGCTCAACAAAGTTTTTTTTATTTTGTTTGTTTGCTTTTCCATTTGGGTTAGTACCTGGTACCTGGTGCTTTTTTTGATAACTGCTCTGGTGAGGTTCCTCGCTGTGATACTGACGTCGACAGACTTCCAGCCACTGATTGGCAGAGAGTGACGACCACTGAAAGAGTCATGAGTGTGATGTCCGACACACTGTAGAAATCAAACCGAGCAATGCAGAACTTTAGATCAGTTAAAAAGATTCAAAAATGTGTAAATCTCTGACACTTAGCGAGGACATTTCTAAATTCTCAATATTTAACAGTGGATTCTGGTGTATTTAGTGACATCACTGCTGAAAGCCAGTGATTGTGAGCTGAATCACAATCCGTTCAACTGTATTTTAGTTCAGTGACTATGTCAGACAGAGTCTCTGCTCCAGTAATGCAGGACTTAAATACTGATCTTTTTAATTAACTGATTCGAATGATTTGGTACAATGAACATAACTGTTTTACTCGTCACTATTCGTTTGTCCGTGTCATGTATAAAGCAATGTCATGGCAGTTACATACAGCTGTGCTATGATGACCCCACCCAATACCACTCTTAAAGATTAGTTTTATTGTATTACTTAAACATTATGAGTATATAAAGAGCGTATGAGATGATCATTGGGTGTACTCATGTTTGTAAGTTTAACACACTTAAACTATCAAGTTTTACCTCAGGCCACAGTGCTGCCCTGTTGTGATTGGCTCAAAACCCAAGACAAGTCTGTGCTTGTCCGTTGGCGGCTACAGAGAAAGGGGCACCATTTTCTAATTTAAGGTCTTTCTTTGCACTTTGCATGCTCCTTTTGTTTTTAGCAAGTTTGGACACTTTTAATTTGGCTGCCGTAAAGAGGATACCATTTCTGCCTGAATGAGGTGAGTTGTTTTCTCTACTGAAGTATTAGAAACTGCTGGAACATTTCTAGTTTGAAACGTGTCCATTTGAATGTGTGTAAATTTGAGGTTGACTTATAGGTCAATTTTGAGTGTTGGATAATTGCAATTGTGAGAATTTTTGAGTACCTCTCTCTACTTATGTATTTTCTACATACAGTTTTGCAACAGTAGGGTCAAATTGAAATTATGAGAGGACTTCCAGTCATTCTTGCTATGTTTTTAAAGAGCAGTTCAGTGAGTAAAGATTGGTGTGTGACTGTGAATTATGAAAATCATAATATTTGTGAAGACCACACAGCTGATTGTAGACAAATTGCTTTTAACCTGAATATCTTACTTTTGTCTTGTTTCTCGCGCCATAGAATTTTAATGAGGAGACTCTGTGGACATTCCTGTGGGAATCCTCTGCTATGAGGACACCAGCCTAGCAAGCCCAGCAAGCCCAGCATCACCACAACTTAACCCCTCAAGAGTGGGGATCATACTAGAGGGAAGCCTTGTAATCCAAGCACTTACCAACCTACCTTAGGCAATGTGCCTCTTGTTTGGCTGTACTGTTTTAATTGTTGGCAAAGACCCATTTTGATAATTTTATGAAAACTTACTGTTATTTTGGATCTGCATCTGGTATTTCACTCAGCATCATTGTTAATATGTATGTGTTGCTTTGTTGTGTGTCTAAATAAAATAAATAAAATGTACTGCATTGTGTGGTCATTAACAAATAATAATGTAACTAGAATTTTCTTATTCCAAATATAATATTTTAAAATTTAATATATTCCCATTTTTAATAAAACTAGAATCTTAAGTGTATTTGACTTATAATATTAAGTTTTGACTAGTGTATTTTTAAGTAGACTCCACTATACCTACTTAAACCATTTAAGTGTATGTAACTTAAAAATGTTAAATTCTGATTATGTACAGTTAAGTGTTCAAGACTGCACTTGAACAAATTAATTCTCTCTACTGTCAATAACTTAAACCATTTGTGACAATCACTTGACACAAATGGCTTAAGTACAATCAACTTATCTGGGTTTACAGTTGAGGAGGTACTAATGGAAAATGACATGCCTGATACCAATCTGAGTAGAGCCGAGTAGTGCTAGAACTGTATACTGGAAAAGCACCAAAAGTAGAGCATCAAGTTGCAGCTGTGGGTCAGAAATTGAACTGAAAGTGAACCCAAAAAGGCTCACTATCCCTCTCAAAATGTCGTGCGGATAGCTCAGGTAGAGCTGGCTCCCATGGGACAAGGGCCTTCTGCAGCGACCCAGGTTTGATCCTTTCCCCCTTCATGCTTCTCTTTTTTACATACATCATTTTTAACTATGGGACAAAAGACATTGCTAGTGTGTTATTTGTTCTGTAAGCAAATTCTGATGTTGTGATATAAATTCTACTGGACTTTTAGATAAAGATCAAATCCATTAGAAACTTGCATCTGTATGTATTGCACACACACACACACACACAGCCTGCTTGCATTTTGATCTAATGCTTTAGGAAGGGCATAAATATGAAGTGCTGAAATCTCTCTGACACATCCTTCAGTAGGTGTGCTTGGTGACGCTAACGTACTCTTTTTCCTGCGTGAAGTCCCTCACTTGTTCCCTCCCCCTCTCCCTGTGCCTGGGTGATGAGGGTGCAGCTAGCAAGTATTAGGGGCTGCTTTGAACAAAAAGCTTCAATATGAAAAGGAATGGGATATTAGGCACCATGAAGGGATCCTGGAGCCACAGCTATCCCTCCCTTCAAGCTGTCATATAATTAGATAAAAGTAGGTGCACTGCGGTGAGTTCATCCCTGTTGAGAATTTCCTGGGACCCGCAGGTCAGTCTGCGGATACAGCAGTGGGGAGAATGCAAGTTGCTTTCACCTTCATGTCAAGGTCACATCACCTCACAACAGGGAGGGAAATAAAACAGGAAAACTATATGAGGATAATTTGATGATAAAGGGTAAGATAAAAAAGATTAGATATGTCTGTAAGGTGAAGGACACAGCGACTACTTTTATATGCAGATATATTCTTAGAACCTAAGACATCATGAACAATGTCTAATAAAGACGGTATAGCTCATTCATATTTCTGGTTTACATACAGCTGTTATAAATCCATCTCAGTAATATCCATCTCCAACTTGAACAGTGCTGTCCACTTCAGTGTGTGAACAAGAACTTAACTGCTGTAACTATTAGTCCATTCATACATTTCAAATACACTGATACTTAATACACTCCCAAAGGCCAAGTAATATGCATGTTTCAATCATCCAGCCATTATCTTGGGCATATGACAATGTCAATGTCAAGAGCAGCAAGAATGTTAGTTTGTTTTCTAATTTGAGAAAACAAACTATAACACTGAATTTTACCAGGCAGGCAGTCTATCAGTCCATCACATATTTAAAGGACACACACAGAGATGTTCACACTTCATTCATAGTGAGGACCTTCATACACATAATTACCCTAACCTTTACCATCACAGTTAAGTGCTTAACCCCAACCTTTAACCTAAACCTAAACCTAATCCTAACCCTAAACCTGAAACCAGGTCTTAACTCCCAAAAAGCCCTTTCAAGATGTGAGGACCAACCAAAATGTCCTCACTCTGTATGGTTTATATGATTTTTGATCCTCATAATACCACCAATACAAGAACACACACACACACAGCCAGTAATACTACTATAGCAATTACATCTATATAACTGTATCTATATAATGTCAAATTTAAACACAGGCACCAGCAGAGAATTTGGGGAAGCGTAGCCTTTCTTAGTCTAGTCTAGTACCCGCCGCCTATGATTGGATGCCTTGCTCAGGGGCACCACAACCTTTGACCCTTCCTGGGATTTAAACCAGCAACCCTGACCATGGAGTTCCTCCTTAGCATAGAGTTGAACTGGATATTGGTTGTGACTTAGAATACTGGTGTTATGTTGAGGAGTTAATGGAGTGTGCTCTTTACATGACCCATATCACATTTCAAATATTGCCAAGCGTTATCTGAAAAATAGTGGAGTATTAGTTGTGTTATTGTTCCAGCCTCCATGGCATGTATTCTTTGTGTCTTATCAACCTCTGCTAACAATACAATACGATTTTATTCATGAAAGCCAGTGGTGGGTGGTGTGGTAAGGCAGTGTAAATGAGCAATATTCCGTTAAAAATGTCTTGACATGTAATCTCTCACACCTTGACTGCTGTTCTTTCAGAGTAATGTCGATGTCGATGTAATAACTGAAAAACTGAAATCTTTATCTAAAAATCTCAAAATATGAATGTTCTTTGCCTCAAGTTAGACATTCTGTGTCGTTCAATCAATCTCTGTGTCTCACATGCTTTAATAAGCGTAGGTGCACATTTTCCACTTTAAAATCTGTTGCCTCTAGCTGACCCAGTTTTCACAAACTGTGTGAGATACTGACAGGCGAACCCAATCAGCAGTCAACATTCTCAAGCTTTTAGAAACACAGGGAATTCAGACCTTTGGGTGATTTGTTTTCTTTGTATTAGTGTTATAAAAACCTGGAAAGTCAGTAAGTAATCTAAAAAACTTCCTTAAATTATATATTTTTTTTCATTAACTTTATATGTGAACTTCAGCAATAACAAATACAAAAAAGTACAAGAAAGGATATCAACAGTCTTATCTATACGTGAGGGTGCTTGACTATGTGGGAGGCTGAAGCTGTGAGTGATGGGCCAACATACAGTATGTAAGTTTACCCTAATTGGTATAACTGCTTCACTAGAAATCAGATCCAAATCCTCAGAGCCCGTAAAGTGATCTTAGTCCCTGGTGTCCCTTTAATTATCATGTTGTAGGTGTTGGTTTCTTTCTCTCATGATTGAAAGAATCTTATAAGTACATTTCTATCAAGAGGGACAAGGGAATGAAAAATAATTATTTAACAAATTGTACAAATGATGTGTTATTAAGTCTTTATTGAGTCTTTGGTGCCCGGTCTCAGCAGAGGAAAAACTGACATCAAAGGCACATGGCTCGAACAGCAACAAGGTAAATTCCCAGCTGGAGTGCAGGCACTGTTGGTGATGATAGTGTTTGATGATTTGAAGGATGGAGAAGGTTGGATCTGATGATACTGGGGAGACTGGGCAGTGATGACGAGGTGAAGGGCGCCATGAATGGCCAAAACCAGGATAACATAAAATCTAAAAGGATGGCAGCAAGAACAGAGATACTGAGTTGTAGTGCTGCACAATAGACAAGACCAGCTGATTAAGAGCTGATCTTTCAGTTGACAGCTCCAGGAATTTACTGCAGAAAATGAGTGTGCATGCATGAGGAGATAAAGACAGGATAAAACATAAATACTGCAAGTATAGATTTTCCTGAACTGATCTAGATCTCCACAGCCTAAAAAAATACCATTATAATAATAATAATAATAGCAATAGTAAAGGGGGGTGGAGTGGCTCAGTGGTTAAGACCGGTACCCTGTGTGCGAAAGACATCATGGTCGTAAGTTTGACTCCACCCCTGGCTGATTGTACTCAATTCCATTGTAAGTCGCTTTGGATAAAAGCGTCTGCTAAATGACATGTAATGTAATGCAATGATTGACAAACACAGACAAATGTGGGAAATAAATTTCCATGTAAAACTCTGGCTGGTTTTACTGAAGCACATATCAAATATTTGCCTTGTACTGATTCTGGTGTTGGTCTTGAAATGTTAACGAGTTGATATGTAGACTTAAAGTGGCAATTTGCATGCAAATTGACCTGTACTTCAGTAAGCAAGACATGTCTGTAGTTTTGACATTCTTTAAGGTCAGAGCTGTTAAAGAATTGACCAATGATGTCTGTTTATTGTCCTCTAGACCTCCTTCACCTGTCTATGTGGCTTACAAGATGAAATTATGATTTATTTCTACATTTGTCTAGGAAAGAAATAAACAAACTGAAAAGGTATTAGATTTTCCTCGAGATCCTAATGATCATGACTACCAGTGGTAAAAATTGACATAAACACATTGAGTTGTGTATGTGGGGCCCATTTCTTGATGGATGGTCAACACAGTATAGGAGAGGTGCTCTAATGGCACTTTTCCAATATACAGTTCTATCACTACTCGGCTTGACTCTGCTCAGTTTGGTATCAGGCATGTCATTTTCCGTACCTCCTCAACATGAGTGGGGTCGTCATAGCATGTTTTATACGTGACACAGTTAGTTTATTTTGGCTGTACCAAATCATTAGAATCACTTTCAGCAGTGGTGTCACTAAATACACCATCATCCTCTGTTGAGATTTTAGATTTTTTCCTTGCAAACTTTTAGTATCAGCTCAGCTCGCCAGAACAGGTACCAAAAAGCAAAAGCAAAAAAAAAACGACTAGATTTGAATCCGAGTCGTGCCGGAACTGTATAATAGAAAAGTGCCAGATGATCTGCAGAGCACTGGTGTTCCATCAGTGAGCTGAAGGACAAAGAGGGATAAATGCAAATACTAGAAGTTGAAAGAGATAGAAGGAGATGTAATTTAAAGATGTTGTTAGAGGGCCACATAATTTCATCTCAGTCAGTGGCTCACCCAGCTTTGTTTGCAAAGATATCAGAAATATATATCTCTTTTATGTCTGCTTCACCACATAATGTGAATTCCTCTTCAAAGTCCAATGTAATTATTTTTTACTGAGTTTCTGACTCACTCCCTTTTGTAAAACACATTGTTTTTGCCAACAAAAACATTAAGAAACTACTGGAAAGTTAAAACAAAGTTTATATTTGAATTTCAAAGATACAGACTCAATTCAGCTTTGTGGGAATTTCATAAAAGCCTTAGTCAAACTGTTGAATGCACTTTGTACTGAATAAGGGCCAGGACCTTAATTTCCTACATCACAGTAATGCTCTGGTTGGAAATCTTCAGTGTTATAAGACAGCATACAACAATCCACAACCTGTTCTCTTGAGTGTGTATGCAGCGTTTTAAATTTACCTGTGGAAATTGAAGTGTCAATTTTCAATTCTAAAACATAGTGAAAAGGCTTCAGTTTTCACAACAGTACTGTATTCACTAGATCTTTAAGTGACATTATTTAAATTAGAGTAACCAATCTCCAGCTGAATACAGGTCATGCTATATTTTTTATTATTTTTAAGTACAAGGAACCTACAGTAATGTGATGAATGTGACAGAATGTAATTCATTACTTTCCACCTGTGGTTATTTGGTCGTTGAAGCCACTGGGCTTCCTCCCCATCTCAGGAGGAGTCTCAAAATGTTGCTTGGTAGAAATATTTGATATATTATCCAGACTACTCTGCTATACCTTTTGGCACTGTGACCTGACCTTGGATTTGAGGTCAAAATGGATGGACAACTTTTCTAACACTGTCCTTTACTGGTATCTGACACGTGCATGTTTTTAATCTATTTTTGCTTCTCTGTTATGCAAAGCGTGATGTGACATTAAAATTTAGGAGCACATATGCAACTGATGAAAACAAAGTACACCTGTTATAACATGAAATTGAATCATTTTTATTTTAAGAAAATAACTGAAATGGTTCACTTTAAAAACATTATACAATATTATATATAATGCTAAACAATAAGGACACCATACAAGCTCTGAGTCTGGTAGTGAACATAAATCATATTTTAATGTATTATTTAATTTCAAGGAAATCTCAGAAAGAGTTTTATGGGCTGCACTAAATGTATGAGGTGTTTTAGATACATCTAAGCCTGAATTAAATAAGACAAAGATGAACATGAGAATTCCTTCTGAACAACTACTTAATCATAAATATATGTATCTTTCAGCACCAGTCTTAAATGGAATATGTAATGAAGCTCTGCCTTTTATTATTATGTTAGCATCAAATTACTAAATTATATAACATATTATGGTAGATTATGGGATTATGGTAGAATAAAGAATGCTCTAATAGACTTGAATTAGGTCTCCATGTAGATTTCTCTGTCTGTTTTTTTGTTTCTCCACTGATGCCAAAGGCTTGCTCATTGCGTGAATGGTTGGGTTTCTCGTATTCCTGTAATATTGCAATTGTAATATTGTGAATTTGATTTGATTTCAAATTTGATCAACTTCAACAAAAAACAAAACATCATCAGTAAAAAACTAGTATGGTCTTAAACCAAATCTGTGAAGTGTGTTGTATGATAACATACATAACATTGTAATCAGACATATGTGGGCAGTGGTTATGTCAAGTCTTCCTGTAGATTTAAAGAGACTGAAAAAAGCACCTGGTGGCTCCGGCTGCAGAATGTGTGTAATAGTAACTAAGACGGATGCTTCACTTTATCATTTGAAGGCTCTGTAGCAAAAGCAGACTCCACAGATACTTGCGTTATAGATTTTTGAGGATGATTGACAAAATCATTTTTTGTTTAGTTTAGTCCGTTGCGCTAAAGCCACTGTTTTAGAATGGCTACAAAAATAATGTGCCCGAGCATCTTTTATTGCTGTGGCCATTGGAAAGATTTCACCTGTTGCCAACTGTCTAGCACTTTACATTGAATAATTTACATGCTATGAATTGACAATGAATTTTCCCATCTTTTCTACTGTTTATTTAATGCTTTTCAGTTTCTGGTTCAGTGTGATACGAGTGTCTTTATTGTCTTGGTTTGTATGTACCTTGCTTCTTCATATGAGAATACTGATAATACTGAAGTTGAAGTTGTAACGCTCTGTTTCAAGGTAGAAATTTCAGGTAGTTCATCAATGTTTGGTTTCCAGGTCAAAGCCCACATTGTTATTGGTGTTAAAGGTTTTTTTTCCCCTAAGATAGAGGCTGAGGTGATTGGATGTAGTATATGTTTAGTGAATGCAACTCTGTAGGATCAGTCCTACAATCACCAGCAGGCACTGAGCCCTTTACACTGAATTAGGGTTATGTTGGAAACTTTAAGTAGATGACCTATTTTCTGGAGAAGTACAAGAAAATCAATAACAAACATGAGCATGTAGGGAACTTCCGGGAGATTATATGTTTGTCAGACAAGGTTTGTTCTTTGTATTAGCTGTTTTGTCTATTGTCAAATCAATATCAAGGTTTTGCTGTTTTTCATCACTCCAGGTAGTGCAAATATTTCGAGAATGTCTCATGTGGGATATAAGTGGCACAGCGTGAGAAGACAAAGCAAGTTTTTGTAAGGCCTTAGAATTTTAAAAGGTTTTTAATGCCCATAACCAAATCCCTGATCACCCATTATAAACGTTTTACAACAGATGTAACTTAAATTCGACATTATCAGGAAAATGAGCCTGTTTGTCTTTATTCCAGGAATCCAATATGTTTGAGCACCTGGTCAGCAGACTGTTGCTCAATATGTAAAGCAATGATTAACATTCTGTTTACAGGATCTGAGTCTATGTTCACCAGTATAACTGTCAAAACACTGTCAATGAAGTGGATGAACGTCTGCACTTTCACACCAGAGCTGTTTGGTCCGCTCTAAACAGGCCACAGTTTGTTTCCTCTGATAGTCTGCTCTGTTTGGGCAGGTGTGAAAGCTCATCCAAACTCTGGCGCAGATCAAACAAGGTAGCTCTGGTCTGCCTGAAAATGTGGTTCCCGCCAGTGAACCCTGGCTTCTAAAATTCAGCATACCTTCATACTTTCCCTCTGTTCTTAATAGTCAGTCAGTCATCATCTAACCGCTTTATCCTCCACCAGAGGGTCGCGGGGGTGCTATGCCAATCTCAGCTACATCGGGCGATAGGCGGGGTACACCCTGGACAGTTCGCCAGTCCATCGCAGGGCCACACACAGCTAGAGACAAACAACCATTCACTCTCACACTCACTCCTACGGTCAATTTAGAGTGTCCAATTTACCTAATCCCCACATTGCATGTTTTTGGACTGTGGGAGGAAGCCGGAGAACGCGGAGAGAACCCATGCACACACGGGGAGAACATGCAAACTCCATACAGAAAGGCCCTTGTTCGAACCCAGGTCTTCTCGCTGCAAGGCGAGAGTGCTAACCACTACACCACTGTGTGGCCCCTGTTCTTAATTTATATTTATATTGATCACTTATTGGTTTCCCTTACTATTGTATTGTGTATATTACACCTGCTAACTTAAGTGTTTTTTTATTCTTTATTTTTATGTGAAACACTTTGAGTAGCTTGCAGATATTGTAAAGTGCTATATGAATAAACATTGATTGATTGATGGAGTTCACTTACACTGCAAACAGACTATGTAGTGAACCATAGAGAGGAAGTGAGGGTAGCTCACTGCCTTGTCTGCTGCTCATACTGGGCAGCTTTTTGTGAAAAATCAATTAGGTTTGAACACCAAAGTAAAAACAGAAACCCCAAGACTGCATACATTTGGTGTTGCTCTGTTTGTTTTTGTGGTGAACAAGCCAGCTGAAGGGGACTTATTTTCGGACATGACTAATCGATGAGCCAGGTTTTCTTCTTCCTTATACATTTTTCCTTCCTGGTCAGTGCTCGTTTCAAGCAATAGGCCTCAAAGAAGCAGCTGTTGCAACTGCATGACGCAGGCGGTTTGGTCCACTCCAGCGTGAAAGTGAACCAAACCAAATGAAGATTTGGTTAGAAATTTTTCGCCGCAAACTATCCTGGTATGAAAGTACTCTGGGCCGGCGCATTACTTTTTTTTCTTATTCATGGTTTTAATTCGACAAAAAAAATAGATTTGCACGTTGCACGTTGAATCCCAAGATTAGGTGATAAGTATATTTTGATGGATGAGTTGGACTAGATTTCAGTTACAAGTTCCAGGACTAATCCACTGTGCTTCTATTAAAAATCTTTCTTCTTTTCACAGCTGGTTTTATGTACTTACATGTTGCACTTGGGCTTTAAGTAAAATCCTGGTTGATGAGTCTTTTGTGAGCTCTCTTCAGACATCAAAGGATTACATTTGTAGCCTAGTTTTGTAGGGTTTTATCCAGGGATTGTAAACAGCTGGGATATGACTATGTAATTGGGATCAACATTAGAACAGAATTTGTATTAATGAAATATAGGAAATAAAAGAGTATATAATTTATTATAAACCGGATCTATCCAGTGATAGTCTGCAACACTGAAGACAATGCCGCATTTTCAGAGTGCAGTAACAGGGGCAGGTTCGGTCTGCTGTAGGCTGCAGCACTTTGGATGGAGGCTAGAGTAGTAGTTCCTTGTTTCCATGGTAACCCAGCAAGTGTGTGAGTGAAAAGGAGGGAGCCACAGTGAAGATGCTGGAGGTGAGTTCATGATGTAAAATGACCAAGTAATATTCCTTCATGCATAACTGAGCTGGCTTGGTGGCATCATAGTGGCAAATATCTTTACTGAAACCCAGCTGGATTTTATTTTGGCTTCCACCTTGGCATGTGGCCCTACATGTTATTAAGTTTTCTTTTAAAATAATAGAGGTTGAAGGCTGCCAATGGCATATTGAAGGTGGGAGACTGGCTTGTCAGATGAGGACGTCTTTACTTTTCTTTTTTTTTTCCTTCCTCATTATTTTAGAAAAAGGAAGAGCTTTGATCTGTTAGCAAACCCTCCAGAGAGTTGAGTGCTCATTTGATGAATAATATATTTATCTTACAGTAGCTTCAGAATCTCCAAAGATCTGCTTAGAACTTATATTATCCCCTGTGACTTTCATAAAAGTAAAACAATATATCTGTTTTTCACGGATTTCTGGCATATTCAACATTGACAGTAAACCTCTGACCTGCTGGCTCCAACACAGTTTGCACCTGAAATTTAAATGTCTGGGTACATTAACTACAGTAATCCAGATTACTGACAGCCAGGGCAAAGGTAGCCATGCACTCCAGGAAACTACTTTTGTGAGATTTTCCGTCCTGTGTGAAACCATTTAAACTTGTTACAAATGTTGGTGGTATTTGTAAAAGGGCCTTCCCCTTTAAGGAGTAAAATTCGGAACATTACTCAGACAGCATTTGGTGGTACCAGACTGCCATATCTGTTTGAGAGATGGGAGCCTGTAGGTTATTTATAACTTGGTTTAATTCTGCATTGCCTTTTAACCTAGTATTTTGTAGGGTATCTATTCAAATCCATCTGTTGATTCTCTTGCTGATTATTATGAGAAAACAAACAAAATGAGACAGATAATAATCCAATCACATGAGGATGCTCCTGTGTCTGTATCACAGGCAATGTGTCCCCATTAATTACAGGCTTGTATAAATTAAGAGATCCAACATCCATGGCAAATAAATAAAACATATTAAAAATTTTTGAGGATGAGCAAGGCACAGCCATTTAGAGTCTCCAATTGATCTAAAAAAATGTCTGAAGACTGTGGAAGGTCGAAATACCTGATGATCCCATGTGACTGCTGAATGGTAAATGGTCTGTAGCTCTTGTTCTAGTCTTGATGAACACTAAAAGCACAATTTATATTTTCACTATTTAAACAGTATACACATCTATCTACAGTATACACATCCCCTTTTTTATCGCACATGTATCACAAGCTGATGGTTGACCAGCCAGCAGCAAGAATTAAGTGTTTTGCCCAGGGAGACGATAGAAGCCAGGGATTGAATCTTTCAACCCCTCCAGTTGAAAGACAACATGTTGTAACTATTGAGACACAGCTGCCCACAGATTTGCACAGAATGACACAAACCAGGATTTACCTGGAGACCTTCTTTCCATGAGGTGACAACACCAAACAACATATAACACAGTGTCTAGTTAAGTTGGTTTGGTTTGCGGACATGCTATTTTAAAAGGCAATTGATCTATTTTTCCAGAATCTTCTTCTGACAAAAAATGATGCTCAGATTTGAATTTTAGATAAAAAAGTTTCCATATTTAGCCTCAAGTTAGGCAAATTAAGACAGCAATCAAGGTCAGTGGTTATTGCTGTGTTCTCCTGGAGCAAAACAAATTGCTGGTGTGGCTAATAATGGCATTGTTGCTATTATCAGTGCCATCAGTGGATGTTAACTTGTTTATTACAGAAGATAGTGGTGAGAACTCTATCAGTAATCAGAAATAAACAATCTGGTAAATAGCGTGTAGTGGTACAGAATCTGAGGGCTTAAGTGTTGAGGCAGCAGTGTGTCAGTGAATCAAATCCCCATAGTCCAGAACTGGTATAAAATTGATTCAACAATTCTATCTACAAATCAATAGAAAAGTGTTTTTCTTACTGTATAAAAGGCCTACCTTTTCTAGTGGGTTGCCTACAAGGCTCTTCGTGAGAAACGTACATTTGTTTTCATGCCAGAAGCCAAAACATGCTTATAAGCCTTTATTTAAACCACTGATATAGAAATCTTGACATTACAGTACTTTGCTTTCAGGTCACATTAAAAGAAAATAATGAAATATGTGATATGCTGTTTGTTAATGGAGGGATGCTATGTGAGCTGGGAGGGAACCTTTTAAATGTTTTAAAATGATTTTGAATGTTTTGCATCACTTTCATCTTAAGACATTTTTATGGTGTTTGTTCTTCTTTGGTGCAGACCCAGATAGTATTCAGGATGCTTTGGAAGAAATTGCTAAATGTGATGCTGTTTGGTAGAGGTTCAAATTTGATTACACAGCAATTTAAGATAGCTAGTGAGAAACCACTGAAGTTGTAATTCACTAATTATCCTATGATCTTTGAGAAACAAATTGAAATTGGAAGATTGTGGACTATTGTCTGTATCTCCACTTTTGTTGAAGGACCTAATCTTGGCTGGTCAGTGCGCTTACATGCATGTTAAAAGTACAACTTTACTTTTACTTACTTTTACAATAATTTGGTTTTCTTAATTTCATGTCTGACTTAAATGTAGCTAGTCTTAGTCAGACTAACATCTGGATAATACGATTCATAGCCTTTACTATGGTTGGGACTAAAGTTGGACTTGGCGTTCTGCGCATGCACCAAAATTTCCTTTAGAAAGGAGAAGACAACATATCATATAATGGTGGCCTCTTACTTGTCTTCCTTGACAACACAGCAACCAGCCATGTTCAATCTAATTTGTATCATGATTAACATGTACAGCACATGTATGTACAAAACATTCAGAACCACAGCACGATCCACCTCACCATCTATCTCGCCGTTAGCTGTTTGTTTTTCTGTAACGTAAAGGTCAACGGGTAACTGATTCGATACGCACCAGTATATAGAGAGATACAGTGCCTCCTACAGAGGTGGAGTCAGATGTACATCGATTTTCTCCTCTGCATGTACTGTATATTTGAGAGAAAAACGAGATTAAAATCCTTCTCATCATCTGATTTCCTGATATTGATAGTCTATATAGTCTGCAGTGCTTCGTAACAAAATCAATGGGGAAGGTTGAATGGATAACTGGGACTGTGCTGTATGCTCATCATTTCTATTATGTATCAGGGATTCTCCTGGGTCTTACCTCAGCAGTCAGTATCACTCTGCACTGACAATAAACAACTGTCAAATGTTAGCTAGTGGCTTCTTTTGTGATTGTGATCCAGGATTTGGCAGACTTCAAGAAGGAGTTAGTGATCGAGTCTAAATCGTATGTTGACTTGGTAGCACTCACTGCAGCTTTGCACTTGTCTAAGAGTCTAAACGACATACAAGGGATTTGAGCCCCATAAACTGTATGCCTGGCTATTGACCAGACTCCTGTCTTTTGTTTAAATGGAGCTGTTAAACCCTGGAAAAACTGGGTAACTTGTATTTTATTTAATGATTTATATTGTTGTATCACTATAAAATTGCTTGCTGTGCTTTGAGTTTGTACATTTCTTTTGATGACAAGTGATGTGCGGATCAGGTATTTGTATGACCCATACCCAACACATATTTTATACCATATTAGTCTTATTTCTGCAAAAAATACAGCATATTCCTTCCTTCTAGATTTTTGTTACTGTCTTGGAATTTTTCTTGGACATAATCATTATAAATCAAAACCTTGGAATAACTGACCCAAATAGTAACATTTTATTTATTGAACAATTTCAGAAGAGGGCAATAATACAGCAATAATAAAAAAGAAATTAGGCTTGGTATTTATACACTGAGAGTACTTTTTAAAGACCAAGTTAAAATGATGGTTGAGGAATGCTTGTGTTTGAGAATTGCTTGTCTTTTCAGTTCACAGATTTCATAGAAATCCAGATTTAACTCGGAATAAGGAATTTATTAAGTTCTTAAATTTTCTCCTGAATATTTTTATGTTTCATAAATTACTTAAAAACAGCTTCTGTCAAAAAAGGGAAATTCATTAATATTCCCCACTCTTAATCATAAGTTTGGAAAAAAAACATTTCCATCTGCTGATAAGCAGACACCAGCAGCTTGTCTTTTAAAGTTAACTGAAGAGCTGCTGTTACATCACAGCCTTATTTAGCACCATCTTAGCTTTTAAGTTAGAGCACAGAACATTAAGTACAGTTTTGTTGCTGCTTTTGCTCATGCGAGGCAACAAATACCCACACTCATTCAGTAGCACTGCTGGGGAGTGATGAAACTTGCTTTTTAGACATAAATGAGCAGCTTGGTGTACAATCAGCAGACTGTTTAGATGGAGTAGTCGTCTGGATTTGTTGTAGGAAAGAGACCAAAGTACTTCAAAAGTTCACCTGGGGGCGAATATAGCTGATGCTGTAATGTTTTGCAGCATCATTTACATATGAAAATGCTATTCCTAGGCTAGATTCAGTCATCAACTGGGTACAGTTGTTTGAGTGTGAAAGTCAAAGCAGGAAATAGTACCTTGATTATGAAAGTAGTAGATGAAAGTGTAAAAATGAATTTGTTTCTGGAATTTCTATCCTTGTGTCCTTTGTTGAATAAGAGGAGAGGAGCACTGTTGCGCTTTCATGTCTTCACCCACTCATATTACAAGATGTGTGTTATGTTGTTGTTTATTGCATTAGCTGGTGGCCATATACTCCTAAAAACTGCAGCTCAATCCTCAGCAACACACAAATAATAACATTCACATACAATAAACTGTGACAGTCATTGTCTCAAAGCTTTTTTCTTTTACTAAAAATCACGTTGAGCTGGTGGTGGTTTGGGGGAAGTGAAGGAATATTTGTGAAATAATGAAATCAGAAATCTTGAAGTTATAGCTTTTGCAGAGTGATATTGTTGTTCAGTGACATCACCAACACTTCTGTTCACTCTGCAACAACTGCTCCTCCCTGGCTTCAGTATGAAACAAGCAATTTTCTAAAGTTCTTCATGAGACCACTCGCCCTTCTATTCCCATTGCCCTTAGCCTCCATTACAGCAGTATAGTGAAGATGTTTGCTTGATGTTACTTTTCCCAATGTTATTGGCCGTATAAGATGAACCACAGACTCCCTTCTCATCAAGAGTCTGATTGCAGTTTCTGCAAAAGGAAAAAAGCAAAAATAAAACAAACAACAAAAAAGTAGAGACCAGTGACTTTTGCACCATGTTGTGAGGTTTAAACTGCCTCTGATTACATTACATTACACAGTGGTGCTCTTGCCAACACAAGCAGATAATTATCATAGTGAGTGATTGCAAATATTGTCGTGCTCTTCCCTGGGCCCCAGCTTTATTATGGTAAGTCTGTCGTTCTCTACTCATTAACCTCTATCAGAACTTCACAGCATTTGAACCAAATGTTGTGTCACTTTATCAATGAGTCAACTTGTTTTTTGACACATTAATGATTTTGCTGTTGGCTGAGGCTCAACATAATGCATTGCCACCACTCTTTAGTGTAAGTGCAGTCGTGACTTGACTTTGAAGTATTTTGAAGTATTTTGATGTGCAGTAATTGCATGCTCATTTCATTTAGATTGATTTATCAAATTCAGCTCTCTTGTGTCTGTGGGAGACATATCTTTGGTATTCTGTTTGATCAAAGAAATCATCATATCTTTTAGGAAATGCTTATACAAATTTAAAAAGGGTTTAACTGGTGTTACAGAGGCTCATCTACACTGAGAAGA
The DNA here is from genome assembly GCF_019176455.1 of Solea senegalensis. Taxonomy (NCBI): domain Eukaryota; kingdom Metazoa; phylum Chordata; class Actinopteri; order Pleuronectiformes; family Soleidae; genus Solea; species Solea senegalensis. Next base: position 10,368,411 of record NC_058027.1, on the reverse strand, counting down.
CCAACTACATCTCTGTTATAACATTAAGCCTATAGTTGTCTGTTTTCTTTTAGCTTTAGTCTCAACCAAATCACAAGAAAATATCTGACTTTTAGTGGATAAATGCGCCACTATGTTCAGCACATCATGACTAACTTTATCTAAATATAAACATTAAGTTTTTGTTTCATCCCAAATGTAAATACAGCATTCAGTTCACCACAGACAATGGAAATGCAGCAATTTCTAACATTTGATAAGCTGGAACTATGAAACTGAATGAAATGTTTTTTTTCTTGTATGATGGGAAATCATGGAAAATGCATGGGCAAGACAAAAAAGAAGTATTGTGTCTTTGACGTTAGTCACAGTAAATAATACTGACATTAATCATGCAAATACAAAGGCAAAGTTATTAAAATTTGTTACATTAAATTCTTGCTGAAATGGCTGTCTCAGTCTGAGTGCTGAGAGGTTTTTTGATTAGGCTTCTTTTCACATATTAGGCAAAATAGAGACATGCTGTGTATCACATGATATGTTGATAGAATCAAGCCCAGTGACTAATTTCAGCTAAGAAAAAAAAAAAATGTATGTCCATTAAGCAATCAAGAAAGCCTCAAAAATGAATTAGTGCCTCACAATATTCTTCTGTAATTGCCAAGCGTCCTGCAGTTTGACTTTTGACACTGAAACAAACCGTGTTTCTGAATATGTAATGAATTAGATCAGAAAGCCTTGAGTGATATTTCAAAGATAAGATGTTGTGTGCCCTGGAGAGGAAAAAGCCAAAAGCACAACAACAATCAGATTTAGCTGAAGGGAACATTTGATTTAGTTGGTCAAAATTCATAGCAGGGTGGCAGCAGCATTTGTGGCAGAATCAAATGTTGGATCAGGTAAACTAAACAGAACTATAAAGGTTGCAAAGCTTGAAAACTGGCATGTGGACCAGTATAATAGAGTATATATACACTGAGGGACTACTGAGTAGCTGGGCTGCAGGTAAGAAAGGCAGGGGGACACCAGGTGAGGGAATGAGCTGATTGCACAGAAATGACAGAAGACGGATAGGACAAAAGAGTTAAAGAAGGGACATAAACAAAACCAGTGGAAAAGCAAAACAAGATTTAGTGTTGATCGTAACACCAATGTTTGTTCAAATGGGTTTCAAGGTTGAAGGGGCTTGGGAAGGCAATGATAGAATGATAGAAAGATGAAAAAGACTACACAATGAACGCAGAAATATCCAAATGGTTCTTGATGATTTATTTGTGATGAGAGAGAACAGGACATAAAGTAGAGTTGCACAATACCAAAGGTACTCCGCGTGCCAAATCATAACGGTTCCTGCAGGACACTGCAGGTGACGACACCTGCAGTGTCGTCACCCACATTAATATGTCGAATACCAAGTTAGTATGCCCTGTTTATTTTCTCATTGGCTAATATTAGGCTATATGCTCCGTGTACAGGCTGAGGAATGAAGACTTAAAGGATGTCAAAGTATAAAGTGCATAGAAAATGCATAAAAATATAGTTTTCACAGGGAATCAGTTTATTGTTATTGTATTTTGTTCTCTATGTTTCATTATGTTGGAGAAGAAGCATTATTGTCAAATAGATTTTTTTTTAAAAGACAGTGGTTTTGTTATCCTAAGTTGATAATTTATATTAGTTAAACATAAATTAATGTGCAAAGGAAACTGAATGATTATATACATATATATATAATATGTAAATAAATAAAAATAGTATATGTTTATCATGCACCAAACAACATTATAAGTAATTAGTAAGTATTTCTAACTTGTACAAATACATTGCAGTTCATAAAAAAAAATAATACTAACAATAATAATAATAATAATAATAAAAAAGGCAGCAGCATCGCGATAATATCCGGAACTGTGATACTTTGTCTGGTATAGTATTGTGGTTACTCATTTTGGTATCGTGACAACTCAAGCATAAAGGATGTGGTGGTTGATTCAAAATGGTGGCAAAGGGTGAAAGAAGCAAATCATTGCTGTGTTTTAGCATCCAAATGCTGTCGATGTTACAGCCAATACAATATTGTTAATTTGAATAGTTCTAGTAGTTTTTAGTACAAGTTTTAGACTGGCACAACGATATGGTATGGATTTTTCATGTTCTCAAAATTTTAACAAATGTAATGAGGTTTGTAAAACTACTATCATTGTATATCAGGTCAGAAATCCATGTTGAATCTTTAAATCTGCTGCCATTGCGAACCAAAACTGCATTATTAAAATATGCCTCTTGTGAGTTGTGGTCTGTAAATGCAGTACTACAGTTTTTGTTTTGTTTAGATTTTTTTAAAGTGAGCTGTTAATATTCAACGCTGGTGAGGTTTTAAAATCATTTCATTATATTGTGCCGATGGCCAATGAAAGCAGGGATGGAGAAATGAAACCTTCATGCAACTGGGACTGAGAAAATTCAACAAAATTCAGGTGATATAGATGAGACCGCAATACCAATTTAACAATTAGCCATATACTGTAGACCCTTCAGCTAAAGTAGGGCAGCTGTTTCTTTACTTTAATTCACTGACATTACACATTTGTATTATGCAGGACTGTTACTGGTGAGATTTTTGGGTTTTTCTTTGTGAATGTATAGGACTCATTACTTTTGTTTTTCTTTTCAAAAGAAAAGTCAGGTATCTGTCAGTGTATTGAATTTCATGAGGGTGAAATCAGGATAAACCAAATCAATGATCCAATAATACATGGACCATTTTCTTCAAAATCACAAGATAATATACCTTTATTGTTGTAGCAGAGTAAGTAGAAATGCTGAATAAAATGAATACAGCTTTTAAAATGCTAGATAACTGAGTAGAAAATCAAGCTATTAAATATATTTTATCATTAATATGAATAATTGTAAAAATCATACTTACTTCTGCTACACTTTGCTTGAACCCAAACAGTCTTTTTTTCATGTTTTCTCTATAAAATTGTAATGTGTTGACCTTATTAATGTGGGCTGACATGCAGTGTATTTTGTGATTTGGCACTGAATTAAAAGAATATTTCAAAAGCATGGTTATTTCCACTTCATGTCCTCTTCATAATGTGCCTTTATTACTTTTTACTTTCACTTCACCTTTTTCCCCACAATGAGCATTTCCCTAAATGTTTTTCACACTGGGTGTAAGGTTGAGGTTTGTACTTGTGGGTGTTTCTCTAATTTAAGGCTATGCCTTTGTCAGAATGTTCTTCATACACCATTTGATGAAGAGGCTTTATTTTTCTTCAAAATTTTGCACCAACTGAATTAAAGCTCTCATAATTGATTTATCTTTTTTGATAATCTATAGACAGGGGAATCAAAGAGGAGATGGAAAAAGAATGGCATCTTAATCAGGACTTAATTGGCTTGTAAAATTTCATTATTTCCCAGAGTATCCTGTACATAACTACTTGAGATTGCTTTTCCCACAGCTGCGGCATCATTTCAGGACTTGTCAGGAGTGAAATATTTACTTAGGTTTTATCTTTACCACTGAAAAAACATTTATATTTTTTATAGACACCATCACTGATAATGACTGCTTAAACTGACAATTACATTATCAGTAAACATTTATATCCAGTGAAACTGTATGTGTTGCCTTATCTTATTATTGGCAAAAATGGTGTCACAGTGGGTGGCAGAAACACAGAGACAGAGAGTATGTGTGTGTAGGAGGTTGCAGTTCTTTTTCAGTTGGGCTTGTCTGTTACAATACATCATTATAGACTTTGCGATGTGAAACAAGCCAATAAAGGCTGTTCACGATCTCAGCTGAAGTGAAGAGACAGCTCACAGACTCATTCCACTTGTCTACACCAATTAGACAATTGGCAAGCACTTTTGTTATCACAATGCAACACTGCTTACTTTTACCAATATACAGTTACTTGGCATCTTTAGTAATATACTGTTGTGAATCCTAACAAAGGCTTTCAAGCACCATAGTCACAGAATAACACATATGACCGTACTGATGGAGGTTCCACTAAATCCACTACTCACATGTCCTTTGCAGTGAAATGACTGTCTTTGTCAATGGACTCTGGAGTAAATGGTTACAAAATGACACAAACCTCATCAGACATAAATGTTTGTTAAAGGGATAAAATCAGTATTTTCTGTTGTTCCCACTTGCAACTATATGTGGCTGAGTATATCTTACAACCAAATTCTGTGTGTTTATAGGTCGCATATTCAGCCTTTAAAAATGTTGCTGAGTCAATATATATATATATATATGTATACACATATATACATTTTCAGACCCATTCGATAGTGTGTTAATGATGTCCTCATTGCTTAATATTGCTGCAACGAGATTACGAGCAGTCTGACTCATTGTCACTGTCACTTTTTGCTGCAGCATCCACTCGTTACACAAGATGGCCGCAGGCACTGCCGTGAAGTCTGAAGTCAGTCAAGTTTCATTCCATATATTCAAGGTTTCATTCCATATATTCAGGATTCATTCAATATATTAAAATATTCATTCAATATATTCAAGATTAATTCAATATATTCAAAGTTTCATTCAATATATTCAAAGGTTCACTCTATATATTCAAGTTTCATTCCATATATTCAAGGTTCTCTCCATATATTCAAAGGTTCTCTCCATATATTCAAAGGTTCATTCAATATATTCAAAGGTTCATTCAATATATTCAAGGTTCATTCAGTACATTCAAAGTTTCATTCCATATATTCAAAGGTTCATTCCATATATTCAAAGGTTCATTCCATATATTCAAGGTTTATTCCATATATTCAAAGGATTAATTTCCTGAACGGCATGCCATAACATACATACATACACACACACACGTATACATATAAGTACATATACATATATACACACATATGTAACGGATGTCTATTGCACATGAGCTGTGGTGAATGTGGTGAAGCAATTTAGGATAAATCAGAAGATATAGTTTCGCTCATGGAGGATATTGGAGGAATTGACATGGACAACAGTTAGGAAAGAAGTAACAAAAACATTTATTGGCAGGAAGCCACTCTTCAATTTAACAAAAATCGTTCAGCTATGACTGAATTTATATTTTTTTTCATACAACAACTTAGAATTTATCAATAACAACCTCAGTTGTAAACAACAGCAAAATAAAAATGTACACAGGGAATGCTGTTCAAAGTGCAAATGAAATAAAAAAAAAATGGCTGGAAGTAATACACAAACAAAGTTCAATAGATTTCAAATATAAAGTCAACCGTCCAGATAAGTCAGTGTCCACAGTTAGTCTGAAATCAGTATGTGTATTAGTTCTTTAATGTAATTGTTCATCTACCCGGATAGTGTGATTTTGTTTCTTAAATGAATGATGTAATAATAATGGTGCACACATATCATCAATTAATTCACATATCAGTCATCTTTGAGAATGACTCATTGAATTACTGTCTCTAAGTAACCCAAATGCACACAACTGCATGTGTTTTAGCTCACAAGACCAACTCATTTAGCTTTGTAACATTAGCTAGCATATAGCAACAGCACAGGTCATATATATATCAGTACACGTTGTATAAACATAGATTAATTGCCAACACACAATTATCCACTCAGAAATACCAAATTAACCATTCTCAAATTCAACAAACTTATATATACCTCCGGTTGGTTTTCAACATTTTCCCAGAAGTGTAATAGCACATAAGATTGACATATTAATGAAATAAGTGAGTAATTAGCCGAGGTCGGCAGCCGTTAGCATGCTATGATAAGCGCTAATGATTGCTACTCACCGGAGTTTTCCCTCGACAAAACACGATAAAATGACGATGTCCGGCAACCCAAAACACCTTCTTGGTGCGGATACCTTTCAGAACTAATAACGCGAAACAAACTAATGTTTTACCCACTCTTTATTTAATTGTCAGCATTAACTTGCTCTCGGCTATAGCATAACTGTTCTCATCAGTGCCGGTGCACGAAAAAAAAGTCAAGCCCGGGAAAAAAAACAAAACAAAGGAAGTGCGACAGTGACTAGCGCTTGTGTGTAACTAATGCGCACCCTGCTGGTAAAAATAAGTAACTACATCAAAATACAACTCATTCAAACTGTATAGCTTAACATTGTTAAACTCTAAAAAATTTGGAATTACACTGTGTGTAGCTAAAGGGTGTTACACATATATACACATACATATCTATCTATCTATATATATATATATATATATATATATATATATATATATATATATATATATATATATATATATATATATATATATATATATATATATATATATATATATACATATAGATATAGATATAGATATATATATAGATATATATAGATATATATATATCTATATATATCTATATATATAGATATATATATATATCTATATATATACAGTATATATAGAACAAAAGTATCTGAAATGTACTATTTCAACGTAGTTGTAGAACCAATAGTAGTATTTTCTTTTTTAGTAGATTAATTTCAGTGAGTTCTGGTTTTGTGTTGTACCAGTTTTGTTATTATTTGTTTTATTATTATTAGTTCTGATGGACCAAATTATGTATTCAGTGTCAATGGAAATTCCAGCGTGTGATGCATCTCAGGTTAAGACACAACCGTAGACAGGTAAAATAATGCCCATTAAATCTCTTGATTCCAGAAACAAATGCGACTAACCTGGAATATAATTTACAAGCATAACTTATCGCCGCACAGTTTTCAGATTTGGAACAGATTTGGAACAGATTCAATTTGTACAAAAATAAAAGCCCCTTTTTTAACTTAAAGTTTTATAATTATTATTCATTTTTTGCAATAGAAGTAGTAAGACAAACACAGGTTTGACCAGGTAAAATAAATGTGTTATGCTTCTTCTTGCAAATTCTTAATCCACAAATTGTAGATTCTTCAGAACTAAATCCTGTTTAAATAATATCAGGAATGAGTTGAAATAAATTCATTTCAATATTAAATGATAAAAAGCTTCACAATTATATCTCATAATGCCACAATTGTGTATTTTATTTATTCATTAATCTTTTGCACTTGTGTTTGGTATACAATTCTCCAGGCTCCACCAAGCCAGTTGTCGTGTTGTAAAACGTAGGCCACATTCGAAGGAGTTGATGATTCATGTGACAGTTGGGATGGTGCGATGACACATTTAGTTAAACTCCACACAATGGATGCCCAATCCTGAGGATTCAGACTACGAATTGAGACACTGCTAGTTGGTTGTGTCACAGTCAGTGCAATCTATTCAAGTTCAGGAAATGTATCTGGATTTCTACCACAAACATGAAGTGATTTATATTCATTTTTGCCTCAAGCTGCTACTAAGAGTCCATTGCAATAACTGACTATTCCTGAGAGGTAGGGAAATGAACACATCCTCACTGAATAGATCACAGTGCAGGACTTAAAAACAGGTGTGAAGTAAAGATATTATTTTTGAAAAAAGATATTGGTGTGTGTGTGTGTGTGTGTGTGTAGTATATAGTTTCATGTCTTACATCTTTTTTTGGCTTTAATACCAGATAAGGAAAATAAGGAAGCAACTCATCATCAGTGATCCTTAGGTAGCATCTGTCAGTGTATTAAGACTGTGAACATCTCACAATATGAGGTGAACCACTGTTTTTTTTGGCCTCCCACCCCAATTATTTCCATAACTTCAAATGTCTACTCAGAGATGAACTGGAAATTGTGATTCAAACACCTTTGATAAACTGAAATTCACTTCTGTGCAAGCCTGAACAAAGTCTTTTTTTTTAAGAAAATGTGACTTGTTTTTGAACATCAAACCAGGAGAGTTTGAGCTCCCTTTTTTCAGGAGTTTCCACACGATTGTGGATTTAAAATGTCACTAGCTTGTAAATAAAAGGTGATATAGGAGGGTGAAATATCTACTGACATGCTCTGGTGACATTAGCTCCTGCAACTATGGCTTTCAACGTTTCAACTTTCTGGTCATTATTTTGCATGAGAACACAAGACTGCTTTCCATCCCAAATGACAGGATAAAATTAGTTTCACTACTTCAGGCAAGTCAGTGAGGCATAAGAGGCACTAAAATCCAAGGGCATTGTTCATCTCAGTCAATATGATGCAGGCAAAGGTTATCAACTTAAAATGAATAGTGAACTTACATTGGTCAGAGCTTTACAACACTCTTTATATCCAAAGAATGATTTAAGGGCAAATAACTTTCACTTTTGTTGCCTTTAAATGACATCATCTGCTTTACCTTTCTCCACAATTGTGAATTATGGAGGCTTTAAAACCTTTGTCAATGTGATGAAGTCGACTTCAACTTTCTTGACAGATAAGACGATCCAAAGTCATTAATGCCCTGGTGTACACAAAGACACTCTGTCCTATACATTACTGACTTCCTTCATCTCGATGTGTACCTTAAAGCACATAACAAATGCACAGCCACATTGGTACACTCCTGTATAAAAAAACAAACTAGAAAACCTGGCACACAGTTCAATTTAATTCAATTCACTTTTAGAACTTAAAGTAACACAATGTAAGACTTGCTCTCGGGGTACTCCTTGGTTTTCGTGCTGCCTAGTTTGTGTCATACACGTCACGTCAAGCTACATCGTCATATACATCATATCGACACATCATCACCTCACAATAATCCACTTATATCAACATGTGATATACAAAATACTATTAAGAACACACAGTGCATCACATACTGTAGATGTGGTGCAGCCGAGAATTAAACTACACCACGGAGATGGAGAAACAACCTGGTAATAAGTGGGTGAAGAGCCAGGGTATTTTTACAGCTGCTGAGCAGATGATGAGACACAGGTGCATTCCAAGCAGTAGATGTCAAGCTGCTGTCTACAACACACACAAAGGAACACAAGAGAAAATACCTTGTACTTGAGTGACAATGACGCTGCTCACTGCTCTTTGTTTTCAATGCCCATCACAGGTTTGACTCTCAAGTTGGTGCCTGTAATCATCTTGTGTTTATTTTTTAAGCCTGTAATGATACAAAAATCGAAACTGAAATTGCAAAACTCTAACCCACAAACCTGTGTCGCGGTTGAACTAGGCCGAATCGCAACATGCCCCTTCCCCTCCCAGAATTTGAACTTCCAATCCAGATCCAGCCCTATGAGCTGTCAACATTTTTAAATGACTACTTATAAGCTTAAATAAGTTGAAGATACATTTTCTCATCAAGCCTTCTTTAACTGCGTGTCATGTGTCTATGTTTCCAGTCATATTGTGTGTGAGAAAAAGTTGGGCTACCAGTACAACAACGTGAGGAGAGGAGGAAACATTTAAGTCAGCAGTATGGGAGCACTCGTGGAATATAGAGGTGACAAGACCCCACCATTTTACCGTAAACTTGTCGATGCACATTCAACGGCACCATCCTGAGATTACTTTGAGTGGGGGCACAGAAGAAATGCCACATTTATTTCTGATTAGTGTGCTCGAGCCCCAACATCCACATCACACAGGCGCCTCTCACCAGATAATGAGACATGATGGTGTTTCTCAAGAAGAATTTTCATCTTCCTTGGATCGTCTCTGCAATGTGAACCGTTTGGTTCTCTTAAGAAAAGAGTTGTTTACTTATTTTGTGGTTTATGTGGTCAATGTTTACATGTTTGTGGTTTATGGCATAAAAAGCTTAAATAATCTCCACAACAGAGTTTAGTTCTGTTTATTATAGAGAGAAGAGTAATGTTGTGGACTGGACGTTTGTTACCTCAGAGTGTGGAAGAGATTATTTTTTAACAATAATTTGTAATAATAATAATGTCATTTCCTTTGTTACAGAAGGTGGAAGTGAAAAGCTCTAGCCATTTTGCTTACATTCAGAGTGTGGAGTTCTTCTTTAGTTGGTTTGAACTGAAGCCCAGAATTGCAGATAGTAAAGTTTGCGTGGGTATCTGAAAAAGCCATCTATCAATCCTTGGTGGTGGTAGTGCTGCTGCACTAAACAACCACACTGAGACTGAACACAAGACTCATTAAAAGTTCAGTTAGTGATTCTAATGTAATGCACTTTTTGTTGGTCCACCAGCTGTTTGTACACAGTCCTGGCTAAGAAACAAACAAAGTGGCTCACAATATTTGAGAAAATCTGCACCTGGGGCCATTATTTCCATGGAATCCTTTCATCTTGTTATTTGTATCAGTACTGAGCCTGATCTTCAGTGCGTTCATCTAAATGATGTAAGCGGCTTCACTGTCATGTTATTTCCTTTCTTTTTCTTGTAGAATTGTCCATAAATAGCACAGTTCCATGTGTCACCAAGGATGATCAATTACTGATGATCTCAGTAATTTAATTTAAAGTGATAGACTCACTTTCTACAGTGTCCTGTGTTGTTGTCTTCACTTGCTGGACTCTTGGGCAGTAGATGCTCTGAGTTGTAACATGTTTCTCTTTCGCTCAGTTAGCACTGTTGTGTCAATGTGGTGCAAAGCTGCTTATGGGGCACTGGAGGAGAAGTGTATTAGTTTGGCTTTTAAGTTAAAATATCCGCTATCTTTCTCCACAATCTCACTTTTCTGTGGAGTCCATTAAACAAACAGAACAATCCCAAAGTAATAGCTTCACTATCAGTATATCGCTCTACTGGATGATGTGTGAGATAGATAGGTGCTGCTTGTAAAAGGGCTGTATTATTGTGTGTGAATGGGTCAGTGTGACTTGTACTGTAAAGCGCTGAGTTGTTGTCAAGAATATAAAAATGCTGATCTATTGAAGTAATCGTTTTTTTGCAAGACTACTCTTTTTCATCTCGAAGCTACCTTTTCGAACATGCTCATTAGTGCCTCCATCAAGGATCTAAAGATTTCAGAAATCTCAGAGATCTTAACATCTGAAAAAGAATTGGTAACCATGCAAAAGGGGAAAGAACTGATACAGTGGAAAACAGTGCAGGTTTGCATTCTCTGAGTGCTTTCTCTACTTCTACTCCTAAAAGATCATTTGTAGGTTATATACTAATAAGGGCTTTATATTTTGTGACCTCTCTCATAACACTGAGGAAGATGAATGAATATACAAGAAGCATTAAATTGCTAATTGACTTAATGCTCCAGTGCTAAACTTCTATCGCCCCCTGAGGACTTCTGTGTAATTAACACTGCCGCTTGTCTTTATCCCCTGTCTCTCCTGACTCGCGTGCATAGACTAACAGAGAAAGAGCCTAACCCTCTGCTGTGCAAGTTTTTTTTTTTTTATTTATGTATCGTATATCTCATTTTAACATAGCATTACTCATCCAGACTGCAGGGGACCTAAGAGCTGCGTGGTGCAGGAACAGCAGGAGCTGTGATGCAGGCATGTTGTCAGGCAGTTGTTTATGCAGCACTTGACTTGCTTTGCTTTCTGTTGGCAGGGCACACATTTTTGAAATTGGGCGATCATGTTGGTGAGAAACCAAAACAGTGGGTGTGACTGAAATGCTACTAAACATGCAGGTTTATTTTTAGCAGCAGAATCTACAATCCACTGAGACTTTTTACGGGTGCCTCTTTGTGTTTTCAGACATTGTCCAACTTAATGCAACCGTCTTGCTTTACTAGTGCTTTGTAACTTTTGTGCGTCCCTCACTGTGTCACTGTGTGCAGCACAGGAATGTCACTTGAGACACAAAAACACAGAGCGAGAGAGTCAGGTGGAACTGATAGGGTTCATCTGTATTGTGTGAACTCGTTTGACATGCAGATTATGTGCTGATGATGCAGGATGATGGCACCAGTCTCATTAGTCTGTGTGACTTCCTTTTTAGGTCTCCTGGGTTTTTTGAAGGCCACATGTGGTAAACACTGCTGGGTTCACAACCCTTGTATAGAGTTTGAATGTTCTCCCTGTGTGTGGGTTTCCTCCGGGTACTCCCATTTTCCTCCCACAGTACAAAAAACATACAATGGTCAATTGAACATTCTAAATCACAGGTGTCAAACTCATTTTTGTTCAGGGGCCACATACAGCACAATTTGATCTCAAGTGGGCCGGACCAGTAAAAATAGTAAAATAATAGCATATTAACCTATGAACAACAAGAACTCCTTGCTTTTTTCTCCTTTGTTTTACATTTAATCAAGGATATTTTTTACAAAACATGACATTTCTTGAGAAATATAAGTATGCAATTTCAACAATATCGTGCCTAAATGTACTATTTACACATCACACTGGATCTATAAAGGCACAAACATTTAGTCACAGGTATCGGGAAGAGAAAAATATTGTATTTGACATGACGTTTAGATTGTAATCGTAGTGTGAAATTTTAACAAATTCATCCTGTGGGCCGGATTGGACCCTCTGGCGGGCCGGTTCTGGCCCCCGGGCCGTATGTTTGACACCCCTGCTCTACATTGATCGTAGGTTTGAATGTTTGAGTGAAAGATCGTTTGTTTGTTTGTCCTCTGATGGACTGACAATCTGTTCAGGGTGTACCGCACCTTTTGCCCCGTGTCAACTGGGTTTGGCTCCAGTGACCTGTGACCCTCACGTGGAGGATAAGGCGGTAGACAATGGATGTTTGAAGGTCACAGAGAAGACTCAGATAAAATGCAGCAGTGTATACTTTCTTGTTTTAATCCTAAAAAAAAGAAAATCTATGTACATGTTACGTGCGGCTGCGCGCAGCTTCTCTCTTTCCTCTCCCTCTCTACCTCTCACCCCCCTCTTTCCTCTCCACTCACCCGTGTTTCATTTCAGTGATTACAATCCCTGCGCTGTGAGTGGAGAGGGAGAAAGCGTCATCGTGGGGAGGGAAGTTCAAAAGGAGGAGGAAAGAGGAAGGAGAGAGAGAGAAAGAGAGCAACAGAATGTGCAGCCAGCAGCTGGGGAACCTTTCGTTGGAGGTTGCCGGTAGTCCTTTTTTCGGGTTTTGATTTCAAAGCAGCTGTTTTTCTTTTAGGGACGCGCTAGGTCCTATGGCCCATTGCTGGGTTGGCCCAGACGCTACCTGCTTTTTATTATTTTTGCCGGACCTCCTTCGCTCCTATTTTTGTCTCAAATGACAACCCTTGTCCAAATAAAATCATCATTATTTGGTAAGATCCTGTTGTGGCGTCCCTTATGTTCGGTCTCCTGCGAGGAGGCCATACCAGTACATAAGAATGTAAAGCAAACAACATGCACATGAACACAACATTCAACACAAAAGCAGATAACCTTCATTTTAAATAATCTCACTGTGCCAGAGAACTTGTATTTTTAGGTCTTAGGGCAACAGTCACAGGTGAACACACCCCAGACTATTTGAACCTTCCACTCTGGGAGTTTCTAACAGGCTAATGCAACACTGGCTGCAAAAACATTTAGAGGAAATAACGAGGGGTTGGAATGATTCATTCAAAAAATACGTCCCATTCGGTGCTTGTCACGGTTTGGGACATCTGTGTACCATTCGGTTTATGACGCACAACGTAGCGTAGCGTAAGCCTTGCACCAGTAGTAGTAGTAAGATGAAAAGCTCTGCTTTGCAGACCCGCCCACTTTATGAAAGCCACACAAGTGAGCATCTTTCTGAAGCACTGACACAAGCAGTGACACAATGGATTGGAAACTAGAATAAATATATAAACGTCTAAATGCAGCAATGTCTCTCCTCTTACTGTTTCAAAATCTCTGGATTGTTACAATGATGTGCTTAATCCCTAATCAGGCTGCCTCATTATTTCAGTTTTTGAAAGATTGCATGATATGTCCTTAAGAATATCTGATAAAAGAAAAAAAAATCAAATTATTAGGCTATAGATCAGATACATGGTATGGTATGATTGTAAAAAAAACAACCAAACCAAAAACCACAAAACGAACCGAGCCGTGGCTTTTGTGAACCGTTCCACCTCTAGAAATAACTGTCTCTTACGTCTCTCTCCTATCCAAAGCATAAACAGCACAACGAGAGTGAGGCACATGCATCTTCCCTTTGAGACTATAGGCACAGGAAGTTGATGCTCATCACCTGTTTGCAATCGGGATGATTGGGAGGGGCGGAGGAGGCGGTCCAACAAAAGTGGGTGCTGCCCTTTACTGATTACTGAAACCAGCTGCATGTCATGCAGTCAGATATCATGACATTTGAGTGCTGCTGTATCGGTGAGCTGTGGGTTGTCAGAATAGGTTTCAAACATTTAGGCCACAGTTGTGGAGGAACAACACTTTTTCAAGAAGCAGGTTGCTGGCTTTTATATTCACAAAATTGTCATTCTTTTGCTATTAATGTACAACATTAATACACAATCTGGTGATAGTGGTAGCAGAAGCTTATGAGTCTCAAATGAGTCATTTTGAAAGGAAATAATAAACTTAAGTTATAGGGCATTTTAAGGGCTTGTTGATCCCTGATAAGTCACTGTAATAAAAGCATATTTAGTTCCCATGAGTTTTAGTGGATCATTGACATTGAACTTTGTGTTCTTTGATCACGCATTGCATTATTATGTGAGGATTTAGCATAAATTGCATTTGCAGTCACTGCAGGTTTTTTTAATTTATTTTTTTTTTTTTTTTTATTATTATTATTCTGATAAGGTTCAGGGATGTCAAACAACTTTGAGGTTATGTTTACACTCAAAGCTAACCTGTTCCACCTCAGCAGTTCTGGCCTGACAGCACCTCCAGGCTGATGGCAGTCAGCCAGTCAACAACAACTTGTGTGTTGTGTCCCCTCTTTTTCCTCCCTTGTGCTGATCATTTCCTTAGCTCCTTTTCTCCTCCTTCTAAATGCCTGCTGCACAATAACAACATTTTCTTGACAGAATTTATTTGAAAAGGAAGATAACAAAGGCTGTGTCTAAAGTGTTTTTTTCAGGCATCATGGTCATGGTCATTTTTCAAAACAACCCTGACATCCAGGCTCAGAAATCATTTAAATACCACAAAAAATGTTGTTCCCTTCAGGCTAAAGATGAGGTGTCATTTCAAGAATAAAACAAAATCTGACAAGTTAAAGATATAACAAGGTTATTTGTTCCAGAGTCAAACAAAAACGGCCAAAACAGCTTGCTGTATCTTGACATCTGATCAAGGACAATTTATTTTAAATAGTTGCCTCAGTTCAACTGTGTGAAGGTGCATTAAATGCTTACATAAAACTCCCTCAGAAGACATTTGGTAACACTATCTGGCACACTCATCTCAAAAAACATCTCGAAGAAAACCTAAAGCCCTACATATCTCATTTGTCTCCTTTTAAATTTGAAACACAGCTGTTTGCACATCTTCTGGCTCATTAGACCTCTGCTCATTTTGAAGTCAGATGGAGCTGAGTGAGAATTGCATGAGGACAGCAAACTTAACAAACCAGTTAGAATAACAATGATATAATAACAATATCAAGGAGGTCAAATAGATGTCAGTCAGACACAGTCTTTACACATGACAAGGTTCTGAAGAATTTATCAGCCAGAGAAATGATTTGCATTGTGCTCAATGGGCCATTATGAAGGAAGCAGATGTCAAACTGAAATATAAGGGATTGAATTCTTTATCACCTGCTGTTTATGTGGTGTTTTTATATTGTTTCTTTTTTAAAAGCTGAAATTTGTTTTTATGATCTAATGACTATACGCAAATGGGAAATGCCCGTGTGCAGTTGAGAAATTCCAGTACTCTGAAGGCACACACTGTCATGAGTCTGTTGCTTAATAAACCTAATCGTCTTCATTGGGCTGCACTAATGAAATATTACATTTTTACTTCCCTGTGTTTGGGATCATTGTGTGGTTGCTTAAAGACCCATGCTGTTGCTTAAAGTAAATCCCTGCTAAATAATGCAGTGTTATGTTGAGAGACTGTTGAAAATTGAGGTGTGCATCTTTACTAAGGTGTTAAAGACCACCTACAGTTAATGTGCAGCAGCTTTTGTGTGAAGTTTCTTTTGTTATTTAATTGTAATCTGGCCCATGAGAAGAATACGATGCGTTTGACCAATGTTTTTTTGTTGTTTTTTGTGTGTATAGGGTCAATGGAGGTAACTCAGAGCCATGGATGCTGTGGGATGTGCTTTCATGGCAATGGCATTAATGAGAGAAATGGCAGTTGCTGTACGGTGTGGTTGGCCGAGGAGTTTAATAAGCACTTTCACAAGATACATTTGCACAATTTTAAACCAAGGCCTGCGTGTGTTGTTTGTAAATTATTCAAAAAGTGTTGCTTTAACTGCAGCTTGTTTTTAAATATATTCTTCAGAGATAGTCTAGTACTAGTTTAACACACTATTCATCCAAACTTTAATGATGCCCAGTGATTGCCCAGTTGAAGACATTTATATAACTCTTAGAGAGTTTCCTTCACAGAAAGAGAGAGAGCACTATTATGCAGCTGGTTCTTCTGCTTATGATCAATTGTATCTGAAACTTTTAATGGTTTGTACTTAACAGTGTCGGCGAGAGGTTTTGCTAATTATAGAGCAGAAATGTGAACCGATTGGATAAATTCATACATACGGTAATAAATCTAACACTTTTGCCTTTCATATGGGATGATTTCATCCATTCATTCATTCATTCATTCTCTACGGTGGCTGACGGGCAAATGCACTGCAATGACCCAAAACACATGCAGGAGGAGAAACGAGCTGCATATTCACAAACGCTGCGGATTCCCAAAACGCCAGCAAGTCCTAAAACACCGGTAAGTCTTGCTGCCGTTTTAGAACCTGCTGGCGTTTTGGGAGTTGCTGGCGTTTTGGGACTTGCTGGCGTTTTAGGACTTGCTGCCGTTTTAGGACTTGCTGGCGCTTTGGAACTTGCTGGCGTTTTGGGACTTGCTGGCGTTTTAGGACTTGCTGGAGTTTTGGGACTTGCTGGCATTTTAGGACTTGCTGCCGCTTTAGGACTTGCTGCCGCTTTTTGCTGTTTTGGGACTTGCTGGCGTTTTAGGACTTGCTGGAGTTTTGGGACTTGCTGGAGTTTTGGGACTTGCTGGCGTTTTAGGACTTGCTGGCATTTTGAGACTTGCTGGCATTTTAGGACTTGCTGGCGTTTTGAGACTTGCTGCCATTTTAGGACTTGCTGCCGTTTTGGGACTTGCTGGCGTTTTGGTGCAGTGCTAGCCACTACCCCGCCGTGTCCCTCGTTATTATTTCTCGTCTTTCTCAATCATAAGTATTGATTTATATCTCCAATATACAATGAATTGTTCTGTGGATAAAAAAATGTGGGGATGATTTTCACTGTTCTCTGACATTTATTGGTAAAATAATCAAGAATCAAGAAGATCACTGGCAGTTTAAAAAAAATCATTTGTTGCAGAATGGGGTTTATTTTTTTGTTTTTTTAAAATGTCTCAGGAGACCTGCTGGCACTGGCCCAAAGTGACAACTGCAAAGCCAATAACCTCTGAGGGCACAGTGTTTACTTTGGATTCAAAAGCTACAGGCTATGAAACAAGTTTTGTGAGCCTGAAATCTTACACATCTTATTGGTATTGATCAAAAAACCTTATTCACCTGGGGTTGAAATATTAAGGTCATTCGGATGATATGAGGCAAGAAAAAGTATTTAATACTATCTAGTACAGAATCCTGTACATAATCCTGTCAATGGTGTAACTATGTGTTCACTAAGCATGGTTGAGAATTTTCCATTTCACATAGAACCTTTGAGGTTTAAGAATTCCACCACTGACAGGCCTATCCGTTTTCCCTCCTTAACCTTTTGTAATCAGGTCTAATCTTTAATCACAAGAAGGTTTCTTGACCTTTTTTGTCATCCTGGCATTTTTAAGAAGAGGTACAAATGTCTTGTGTAAGTGCAGTAATAGAGTTGCAAATCTTTTCTTTAATGTCGGACATAGTTTCCATTGTGCCCCACTAACCCAATGTCAGACAACTCAGAATATGAGAGGTCTATTTTACAGGCTTCAGGACTTTTGAGCAGGAACATGCTGTTCTCTGAGCAGTTACTGCATGTTCTACTGGAACAAAAAAAAATGAATTCCTGTGGTTATATGATTGAATACAAAACACATCAAAGCTGACTACTTAACAGTCTGACAGATGCTGCATATTAAGGCTCTGTGAGATGGTAATTACAATTCTATTTATATGTATATATATATATAGTTAAAGCAAGTACTTCTATTTGTGACCTTATCCATTTACATTAAATGAGGAAAATGTTCATCATTGTTGCCTTGGAGTCTCAAAATTGTAAAATTATGGTTTCACAATACAAGCCCTACAAGTACTACAAATAGGACCAATGTTACAAAAATGTGGGCGTATAATTATAAAGCAACATAAATGTGTTTTATTTATATCAAAAAAACAATTTGTTCAATCTCAAATGAATGTTTGTAAATGTTAACTGTCACATGCTTCATTGACATTAAAAGGACTGTTTGATATTAAAAACAGAATTAATACACAAATTGCTTTTGCATTTCAAACCACCAAACTGCATTTGAAGAGTCTGTAATGTAAACACTGTCTCAGGGAAATAAAAAGATTGAGCTTGAAATTTGACCATCAGGAAAAGGAGCAGACACTATGAAATGAGTATCAGTGTTGCTGAGCAGCATTGACAAGACAACGTTTTACAGCTTATCATGTGTTTTCTCCATGGACTTGGCCCAGCATGTTTCTATTATAAACAACACACACACACACAGTATGCAAATTAGTGCCCAGTGTGTCTGTGAATGAATGACATGAGCTGGTGAATTTCTGTTGCAGCTAATTTATTAAAAAAAAGGTAATTTTTTATGTTTTTCAGTATGAGCTGGCACATTACTGATGACTGTTACCTCTTTCACTCTTTCAATCGGTTGATTTCCTTTTCTTTTATTGCCATCTTGATATGGTTGTCTCTTAGAGGAAGTTTTAGAGGTTAAATAATGGTCACAGCCATGCAGCAGCTCCTCTGCTGCTTCAGGGGCCTGTGTAATCTCCAACATGGTCCCCAGGGCACTGGAGTCGCTTGTTAATCTGGTTTTATCTTCTACCTCCTTCAATAGAACTTTAATTGTCTTGAACATAAACACCAGTCCCTATTACTTGTCTGGTCTCATGGCTAATTTACAACTGTATGGGAGAAAGTGTATTCCCTGTTGCCTGGCATGGACACCTTGTTTAAACAACACATCTTGGCAATATATGAATCTGGTGTTCTCCTGCATATCAAGCCTGTAATGTGTCTAATATGAAAACAGCAGTCATATAGTGTAACTATACATTGTATGATTCATTCATTCATTCATTCATTCATTCATTCCATCCATCAAATATCCTGTTCTGGTTGTTGCCAACTACGTTGCCACTTGGACTACGAAAATTCACAGACGTCACCAGCACATGCACAACCTCATCATGTTTACCAGTCTTACCATAAGGCCAACATATTCACAATGTATACATGATTGTGCTATAACACAACCCAGCACAACATAAAACAACATAACATAACACAACATAACATAATATAACAACACAACACCAAATAACTATTTTGAAGTCTTTTTTTGTCCCTCCTCTGCGTGTTCTTTACTTTTCCCTTCTGTAATCTCAGCTGTTTGTCGTTTTCCCTGATTCCTTAGTGTATATAACTGCTCCCATTTCCTGTGTCTTGTTGTGAGTTCGTCTTCGTCCGTCGCCACATCAACATTTACTTTTTTTAGCTCTCCCCATTTCTTGTGGATCATTTAGTAGATTATTGCATGTGTGTGCTTCTGAGAACTCCTATTTTCCTTTTCCAGTAAAAGTCTCCTGTTACACGTTGATCCCGCGCCAGCACTTGTTGTGCCTATGTAGCCCGGTGGAAATTAAATACAATGATATAAATTGGAATAAATAATTGAATTGCCTAATATGCATAATGTTAGGTTAAAAAGAGTTTAAGTTCATCATCAATACATGTTAAAAATTAAGTTAAAACAATTGTCAATGAAGTCATGATATTACTTTATTACATTAATTAATGTTGGGTAATGTTTATTGAAATGTTGTATTTAATATGTTAATGTGTTCATTACAAAGGTTTAACTATGTGAAAGGGATAGTTATTTATTTTGAAAGCGAGAGTGAGCGAGAGAGAGAGAGAGAGAGAGAGAGGAGAGAGATAACGAGGGAGATCAGGGGAGAAACTGCAATTAACGCCTGTCAGTTTCGCTGGAGTGTTCGACCAGAACTCTTTGAGAGATTTGATGGTGACTTTTCCAAGAGTTTGTGTGGATTACTCAAGCCGAGAAGAAGTTATGCTAACTGCTAACCTAGTAGCTAGTGATGCTGCGCAAGGCCTCGCTAATGAGCTAACGACCAGTGACCTCTATGGTGAAGTCTGTGTGGAGTTGCCTGTGTGGAGTTGCCTGTGTGGAGCTGCCATCGACAGAGCTGAGTGCCAAAGTGTGGATTTAGCCGGGATCGTCAGCGACGTGAGTTTTCTCATCTGCGTGGATCGTCTCCTCCTCATCACCTTTCCTCCTGCTTCTGCTGGCCTGCAACCTGTGTGTGTGTGTGTGTGGCTGCAGCACCTGTGTATTAAGGTACAGTTTCTTTGTTTTGGCCCTTGTGGTGAAGCAGTCATTGTGTTTTTGGCTACAACGCATGTGAGCTACATTCAGGCCTGCATCTTTTGAACTGGTATTTAATTGTGTTAAATTTATTGCCAGCTATTTTATTTTCTTTGGGCCCATAGTTTAATGTTCAGGTGTACACATGTCTCATTTGGAAAAACTGTGAAGATGTGTAACTGCCGTCACAGCCGCTGCCCCGGGCCATGCTTCAGCAAGCACACCCAGGATACTTCACAGGTAAATCGGGCGACTGCCACCCTTTTTTGGCGCCTACAAGTTGAACTGATCTGTACTGCATTTCCCACAGAACAGGCTGGAGTAGCCTATGTCATTTCCCACCTCATGGATAGAGCTGAAGCATAGGCCATAGCTGAATGGGACAAACAAACCAGTATTTGACACTCCGTAACTTTTCTGAAGCCCCCTCCCTGAGAACCCTCGAGCGGTACCCTCCGAACACACCACGCCGGGGGTTTCCTCCACTTCTGAGGAACCCATGCAGGTTGGCCGGACACATCTCCGCCCATCTGAGCGTAGTCACCGCCTCTTCGGAGATCTTTGCCTGTATTGGGTAGGTAAGGGACTGAGGGCGGACTGCCCGGTAAAAGGGAAGGGCTCACCAGTAAAGAAAGCACTGGTGAACTCCACCATCATCGCCGAAAGTGTCTCTCGACCCAAGTCTCCGTCTCCACACCATGTTCAGCATGATCTGCACACACTCATCGACTCAGGAGCTGACGCTAGTTTCATCTCGGAACAACTAGCCAAGGAACTTAAGGTCCAGCTGCAACCACTGTCGCCACCACTGGAGGAGCATGCCCTGGATGGCAGCACCATCGGGAGGGTCAACTACCGAATGGGTCCAGTTCTCCTGACCTTTCCCGATGGGTATAAGGAACTTGAGGATTCCATCCACCATCTCATCCTGGGGCATCCTTGGCTCCAATATCACAACCCCGTCATTAACTGGTCCAGTAACACTATAAATAATTGGGGGAAGGGCTGCAACCAGGAGTATATTTCATCTGTTTCTCTGTCTTCTCCCCCTAGATCTCCGGTGGTTGCTGCAACGTCTCTTCCGGCTACCGTCCCGGACCTGTTCCAGATTCCCTCCTGTTACCATGATCTTGGTGAAGTTTTTAGCAAGTCAAAAGCTACTGCTCTCCCTCCGCATCGTCCCCATGACTGTGCGATAGAGCTCCATCCCGGTTCCATTCCTCTCCATGGTTGTCTTTTTTCCCTCTCTCAACCCAAAACTACTGCCATGAACAAATACATCCAGGAATCCGTCAAGTCCCTCTGTTTCACCGGCCGGTGCAGGCTTCTTTTTTGTGGGGAAGAAGGACGGCTTCTTAAGTCCATCTATTGATTAATATGCCCTCAAGAACCGTTAACCCTTTCTGTTAATTTCATCAGCATTTGAACTCCACAAAGGAGCTGCCATCTTCACCAAGCTCGTAACGCATATCATTTGGTTCATATCAGGGTGGGGTACGAGTGGAAGACAGCGTTTAACTGTCTGTCTTCCTGTCGTTCGTGAATGAGGTCCTCCGCAATATACTTAACATATTTGTCTTCGTCTACCTCGATGACATTCTCATTTTTTTCCCCTGATCAGTTTACCCACACACATGTCCGTCTGTTGCAGCTGTTGCAGCACCACCTGTACGTGAAGGCAGAGAAGTGTGAATTTCACGCCCGTTCAGTTTCCTTCTTGGGGTACATCATTTCACCAGGAGAGATGCGGGTGGACCCCGAGAAGGTTCACAGGTGCTTGGTTGGGGGCATGCTTAAAAGTGGTCTTGCCATCCGGGAGAATCACACACCACTCAGCTTGTGGGTCTACGCTTCTGGTGGCCAGGGATGCGCCGTGACGTCAGGGAGTTTGTGGCGGCCTGCCCGGTCTGTGCCACATGTAAGCCTTCCCATGCCCAGCCTCATTGGAAGCTCCTTCCTCTGCCTGTACCATCTCGACCCTGGTCCCACATCTCCCTGGACTTTGTCACCGGGTTGCCACCATGGGAACGTAAGACCTGCATTCTGACTGTGGTCGATTGGTTCTCTAAGATGGCACACTTCATTCCCCTGGCCAAGCTCCTGTCCGCTAAACAGACGGCAGAGGTGATCCTCAGGGAGGTGTTTAAGCTCCATGGGCTGCCTGTGGACATCGTCTCAGACCGCGGCCCCCAGTTCATCTCTCGTTTTAGGTCAGAGTTCTGTCTTCTGATCGGGGCCCGGTCCAGTCTGTCCTCCGGTTATCATCTGCAGTCCAACAGTCAGTCGGAAAGACACAACCAGGAACTTGAGACGTCGCTCCGGTGCCTGGTACCTGACACCCCAGTATCATGGGTCAAGGCTCTTCCCTGGGTAGAATATGCCCACAACGCTCTGGTCTGTTCCAGGACCTCGAGGACCTCTGATGAGGTTATTAGGTTATGTCTTCTTACCAGTGTCTATTGTCTCATTGGTTTATTCGCATTTCACCGCGAATGTTACCGCCCCACCAGTAAGTTTACTTCGAGAGCTCCACCTTAGCTCCACCTTAGCTCCACCTTGTCCTTGCGAGAGTGCAGGCGAGGGAAGAAGAGCGGTATTATGTCAACGCGGAGGGACAAGTGTGCTGTTGGTGGCTGCACAGTGGAGCACAGTGTTTTACAGAGGATTTTATATATGAAGCTAATGTGCCGGATAAAGTCAGCAAACGTGTGTTTGTGTGTTCGCACCACTTCACATCAGACTGCGGCCAGCAGTCGCCGTATTTAGTCAGCAAATGTATTTCACCGACGTACAAACACACACACACTGTTAAGAAAAGGTCACATAGAGCTCATAACTGACCATTCTGACACGTCCTAATTAAAAATATTTGTTCAGTACTTCCTCCATGACCAGAGCACAGACTCAGTCTGATACAATCACATACAGCAGCTGTTTATGCAGCTCGCCGCTGACGATCAGCTGACGACCGACACAGCGACAGCACCGCTGGTCACCGGTCTGATACAGTAACATACAGTGGCAATTCAGCTCGCGGCGCGCCGCTGGCGATCAGTGGTGCTGTTCCTAAGTGTTTTTACCTGATTTACAGTTGGACAGTGTTCGACTCGATCCTTATGTAGGACGTCTCTTCCTGTGACGGCACTCTCGCTGTTTCCATGTTGATATTGTCAGAGAACTAGTGGAGGGAGGGGGAGACGAATAGCGCTGTAAAGAGGACAATCAGAAACCCCCTGGAAGAAGTGGGTGTGTGTTTGCCTGTGTCTCATTTGCATATAAAGGGACCATGCACGAAAACCGAGCGTTCTGAAAGGGGCGGGTTTAGCAGGGTTATTGAACTGCTATGATTCTTCATCCTTATGGTATTTTGACCAAAGCATGTCACTGACATGTTCATTAGGACACCAGGGAACTAGGGTATAATATGTCCCCTTTAAAGAAGAAAGGAGATTCCTCATTGTTGTCCTAAGTTAA
Source organism: Solea senegalensis (assembly GCF_019176455.1). NCBI lineage: Eukaryota > Metazoa > Chordata > Actinopteri > Pleuronectiformes > Soleidae > Solea > Solea senegalensis. Next base: position 10,344,399 of record NC_058027.1, on the reverse strand, counting down.
ACAATAACTGACCCTGAACATCACTACCATTTTTTTCCTTGACATTAAAGGATGGTGGTAAAAGATGTTCTGCACTTTGGCAGGAAGCAAGTGTAGGGAGTGGAAAACTGCTGATACTTACAAAAACTGAGATTGATTGAAATGGCATCTTGAGTAGACCTGGGACAAGATCACAAAACAGTCCAGACAGAAAGTGCAGAGAAGGTAGAGAGACAGTTTGGATTTTCTTGGTCAGGTTTTATTTTGTTGTCTTCAGCAGTAAGGGAAAGAAAAATGAAACATAAATGTTGCAGTGACTTTTTAAAAATGATAATAAAGCAAATTATAGCTTACTTTTTATTGTTTCAAGATTATTATGTCAGAGCACTTAACATTTGATGACAACCCAGCTATTTCATATGAGTAAAGTTAAAAAAGTAACAGTATATACTCAGGGGAAAACCATTTGTAAGCTGCACTGGTTGTGAGTAACAACAATACAGTTCAGATTATACATAATGTATGTCTCATTTTGTCAAGACCTGCAGCTGTGTTCAGTAAGAAAGACCAAGAAAAAACAAAAAAACATGGGATGTTATGTTCAGTTTGAAAAATGAAATCATTACTGCAGCGCATATTGTAATAATACATTTGGCTAATTGGTTTTATTTCTTGATGAATATGAATCATTTCAGGGAATGAACATGTTTCAGCACTTGGGGGTAACCGGTTCTTATTTGTAAATAGTTTGTTGAAGGCTAATTAGGTGTCAAATGGGAGTCCGCGCACTAATGGTTAGTAGTCAATCATAGGAGGATTTTAAAAGTGACTGATATTTAACTACTCATCATCACAGTGGTGCTTAGGTGGTCCCTGGCACTCGACACAGGTTCAACATATCAACCAAATACCAAATTATCAGTAGCAATTTTAATTTTTTTACCCAAATTTGCTTCCCACAAAATACAGAATTGATGGGAGTGTGAAGCAGCTCCTCCATCACAAGTCTCCACCTCATTAAAATCATTTACTGTCTCTCAGCACATTAGAAAGCTGGGCATAAAAGAGCAGATGAAGTAGACAATCTCCACACACTTGTGCATGTCCTATAAAAAGATTCTGCAGTCATTCATGTGTTTCAACTCACTGTCACCACCACTTGAAAACGAGGAGGCAGCTGATTGAGTTTGTGTGCTTAAATAGTCATCACTATTCCATGTCATACTGATACTGACCTTTCTGTCTTAAGGTTAAGCCACTCATAGGTAATAAGAATATTGTTCTAATGCTGATGGATGAGATTATTTAAATAATAATACAATAGTAGCAGTGTTTTTATAAAAATGGATTAATTAACCAAAAAATAAAGATTATTATTCCTTTTACAGGAGAATATGACATAATTGAGACTGTATGCAGGAATTACGACCTATGTCTACGTTTTCAAAACCAGCGCCCCTAGCGATTGTATATGTGACAGCGACCTGGTAGTACCTTGAAATACCTGAAATCAGTGACCAGAGCACTGCACCGGTGTGTGGTCGACCAACTTACTGCCTAACCCTGTCTTTTTTGCCCTAACCCTAACCTCAGTAACACGTGTGCATATTTGAGTTGAAAAGTACCGCACCAGGTTACTGCACCGGAAAACAGAGACATAAGTCGTATGTAGGAATTACGACGTATGTCTACGTTTTCAAAACCAGTGCCCAAAACGACTGCTACGTTTCAGGGGTTGGAAAAAACGACCCATAGTTACGTTTCAGTTGGAGGACAGGTTGCATAATTTGGTAGCTCAGTGGTAGAGTCTTCTTTCAAGGTTGTCCACTTGTCGACATGCTGATGTGTCCTTGTGCAAGACACTTCATGTGCTGCACATATAGACGCGCTGTATGAGAGGGTGACTGAATGGGTGTAAATGGGAACATTGTAGTATAAAGCAGCTTTGAGTGGTCATCTATAAAAGACTAGAAAAAACCCTTCAGACTATATTCTCATTATTTCTCATTACAATTCTGCTTATCAGTATATGAACATATCAAAGTTTCATGGCTACATCCATACTGCACCATTTAAAAAGAAAAACACTGCTCCTGATACACCTGACGTCCACATCAAAGCAGGGCTTTAAAGCCCAAAATATGGGGAAGTTTGCCTCAGTTTTCATGTTTTCTTGTGTTATTATTATATTATTCGCCTCAGCACTGAATGCAATAATATATGCAGAGGAAACACTATTTTCCAAGACATTTTTCCACAAAAAAACAAGAGAGGGTTAAAATATAAAGTGAATAAGTGACACAGGAAAGTGTTGTTCTTCTGCACAATCAGTTAAAGTTAGTTAATTTATTGCCACTGCTTTTTGTCCTGCTATAATTCCCATTATAAACTCTTTCCCTTTGTGATCATCCATTCAGCACTGCTCACAATTGCCCTCTATTTTTGGGATAAGGTTGTGGCTGTTTTTACTGACAAGGAACAGGATTTAACAGGAATAAGTCAGAGTGCACCTGCTGAAGTTCATTCATTCATTCATTCATTCATTCATTACCTACCACTTCATCCTCCACATGAGAATTGCAGGGAGCTGGAGCCACTTCCAGCTGAAAAGCAGGGGGCACCCTGAAAGCTCACTCTCTCATTCACCCTTAGGATCAATTTAGAGTGTCCACTCTAAACCCACACACACACGGGGCAGAACACCCCTCCGACTCTACCTCGACTAAGACGGCCTCTGCTGGCATTACTCTTTAGATTAAGTTGAGTTTGGGCAGATCATTACAAACAAATTAAAAAAATGGTCCTTATGTTCTCACCTTTATTCTAAGTCTGTATTTAATGACAAGCTTGACCAGCTTTCCTCTCCCCTATACTCTGTTTTTGTTGTTGTGGGATTTAGAGGCAGCGTCTGCAGTGCCTTGGGTCTCCAAATCCTGGCAACAGACGCTTTTGTTTGCCGGTCAGCAAAGACGTAGACCCGACCTGGAGGAGGCTCTCAAACTTTCAAAGAAAGATGGATTATGGGCATTAAAATAGAGCCGTGCATCTGACACCTAACATTCCAGACAATGGACATTTTTTAGAATCAGCTACTGCACCAAATGTCACTTGAAGGAGATGCCGAGTTGCTGAAGTTATTTTCCTGCACAACAATGAACTTCAAACTAAAGGATGTACATTCAGAATTTAGATCAGTCATTTTCAGAGTCATTTTATTTAACAGTGATACCATGAGATGATAGAATTATGTTGACATTTTTCTAGTCCACACACAGAGAAAATGTGACATTTTTTTTTTGTTTTTTTTGAACTACATGTTTATTCACCCACATTTTTTGAGTGTCTGCTCAGACTCTGGTCATAGTTGTATCACTTTCCCTCAGCTTTGGCTTTTTCCTTCCTCTTGTATCTTCATTAAGTGAAGTAGCTTAACCTTGGCATAAGCATTATTTCCTCACCCAATTTGAAACCACTTTACTTCAGTGGCTCAGTTTGTGCCTCACGGGGCTAAATTGTATCCACTTCGTACCGACTTTTAAAAACTGTAGGCCGTCCCTGAAACTCACCTTTAAAGTCATATCTGTAATTATGATCCTATAATAGCATTTCTTCTGCAGTGTAAAAGATGTTAGAATTATTATTATTATTATCCGTTGTGTAACTGCCACTTGAGATATTTATTGCCACTCCAGATAAAAAAAATCTCATCTCAGACCATCTGAAGGTATTGATGACATCACCAAGAACATTTAGGGAAAGATAGAACAGATTACAATTTTTATATCATATTGTATCACTGACAATGCTGCTTTTTTATAGCGGACATATATTATTTATTTATTTATTTAACTATTATCTGAAATGAACTTGAAATCAATACTAGAACATTTCTTTGTGACCAATATTTGGGGAGATTTGGGAAATTAAATGAAATCAACTTATGTTATGTTGTCCTCTTTCTTTTCTCCTTTTTTTTGTCCAGACGTGATATTTAAAGGGCATTTTTCACATCCCCGCCACGTTTCAGATTTATAATAAAAACACTGTGAAAATAATTGTGAGTTGTGCCTCTAATAGATCTATTTTGCATGACTGTACATACACATTAGCACAGAGGAAGCAAATGCAAGTAACAGCTGTGGCCTTTCTATTCTGTTACAATTACAAGTCAACTTTTAAAAAACTGTGATGAATAATTGCTCTTGAAAAAAAAAAGAAGGCAAAAACACTTTGCTTTGTCCCAGTGTGTGTCACCACCTCCCTAACAACCTAGTATGTGCTCGACGTGTAATTAATATTCAGAGGGTGTAAATTCACATTTTCCACTAGTGATCACAAACATGCTCACTCATTTCTTTCCCACAAATAACCATTTATTCTTCACACATTTACTGAAAATTACAGTTTATTGAAAGGACACAGAAAGGTCAGGTAACACAGGTACATGTAGCTAGGGGTTACTACTCAGTGCATGGCACATTCTCAGGGAGACGACCCATTGTGAGTCTTTGACTCTTTGCCTCTGGAGTGTTAAAGGCAGGAAGAGTGCTGAAATATTAAATGTTGAACAGTTGGCCAGCCAACTTGAGCCTCTATATTTCAAAATGTTGAGGAGTAAATTAACCGTGCTACAATGAGTGACAAACAATATTCTAAGTTGGGTTGAAGGAGTAGGAAGAGTAGTAGTATAGTAATAACAGTAGGGATATTTTTTTTAGTGGTCAATTGATTTATACTTATCACAGGATACAGTGTCAGACCTCACCAGTGCAAAGGGATTTTTCTATAAAGATCACACATTTAAGAAAGCAGTGTCCTCACTCAGAATAAAATTCAGATAAGTAAACAACAAATGAACAATCATGAAACAAGTTACCAGTGCCATTGCTACCTTTTTAAAAAGAATTTCTAGAATGCATGCCATTTTACTATGGTGGTTTTCAGATGACATTTCAAAGTTTGACAATTCCAGTGTCTCAGCTTTCGCAAACAATGCTGATATGCACATGTGTATGTGTGTGTGTGTGTGTGTGTGTGTGCGTTTGCATGTTTAAAAGTGTGTGTGTGTGTGGGCGCACATAGTTTTTGTGAGCGTGCGCAAGTGTGTGCTCTTAGAACGATCCTTCGGGCAATGCAGGAGCTCCACTTTTTGGATGATTGGTCGTCCACTCAGTTGTATTTATGTGGCTTTGTCTTTTTGCTGCTGCCTCCTCCTCCTGCTGCCTCCTCACTGTTACCCGAGAGCTTTGTGTTGAGTTTTCCAGTCTGCGCTTGGATCTTTTGCTGCTCAGAAGATAACAATTTGTGAGAGACAGAGAGACAATCTGCACATTAGAAGTTTAAAAGACATATACCTACGTTTTCATGTATTCAACTTTAGCAAATACACTAAAACTAAAGTGACGGGTGTCAACTTTATGTAATGATGCTGCTAGAATGTCAATATCATTATTGAGAGATGCTTTCTGTCTATTTTTGCTGGAACTGCACATGAGAAATAGGTGAGGCGTGGACACTCAGAACTAGACACGAGAGATGAGCATGAGATGTGCAGTGTTAGTTTTATTTTGCTTTTATTACTGCATGGGCAGTGTCTTTGAGCTGACACTTGAGTTGATGTTTACAGAGTTTAGAGACCAACTTAATGCACAGCTTTGGGTTACGTTGGTCAGCTGTTTCATTCTAAAAGCTGTACCATTTGGGGTGGTTGGGTAAAAAAAAAGGATATGGCTTTAGAATTTGAAGATGTTGAGTAAAAAGCAGTATTAAGCAGAATTATGTCACATCTAATCATGATACTTAAAAATGTCACAAACGTAGGACTCCTCCCTTTTCCAGCCCATCAGGGAACAACCTGAATAGACGTACATCTCTACTTCAAAATGTGAAATGCACACTTCGGCTGGATTCTCCTTTGGATGTTGTAGAAACCAAATTATTCTTAATTTTAACCAATTATGTATATAATTACTGCCAATAAATTTGTCTAAGTGTTACAAACTGAACCTTTAATTTTCTGTTGTTTTGGGGGCAATTTAAAGAGCAGCAGCTTCATTTTGTCAGTGTTTATTACATTTCTGTGAATTATGTTTCTATTCTTTGTACATTTTACATTTTGTATATAAAGTTTCGGTACATGTGACATCTACGGCACATCCGTTGTGAGGGTCTAAGTATAGAGTGTGTCACTTGCCGTAGAGACTGTAAAGCCCTTCAAGGCAACTATGTTTGGGATGTTCTATGTGCTATATAAATAAAAGTGACTTGACTTGACTTGACATGACTTGAAAAAAACAAAACACGAAGAAAGAAAGTGACAGAACATGTAACTCTTCTCAGAGTGGCTTCAAATGACCTTTGGCTAAAGGTCAATGGTAAATACAACCTTGTCAAAATGTGTTAGTTAAAGAAGTCTTGACTTTTAACGTATTGATTACAGTACAACTGAGCACATGTGAGTTACACTTGAATAAAATCACACAATTAAAAGCAATTCAATTAGTGATGTGATGGGAAACTGGCAAGAGTTTGAAGAGCAACACTGACGGCAGTCTGCTTACAGATCAGTGGCACAATTAAAGACAATGCACTTTAAGTAGGTATGTGTGTATGTGTGTTTTTGTTTTTTTCACAGTTTCCTTGTAACATTTGAAAGAGGAAATTATTGGGCCATGGTGTTTTTCATTAATGAAAGCAATCTTCTGTGGCATTTTGAATAATTTAAGGCATTCTGGCAATGACATGTTTAAGCTGTACACAGGCACTAAAAACCAATTCCCTTGGCAAAGCATCTGTTTTGTGTTTACCAATGTCACTTTGGAGAACGCCTTACAGCTTCCTGGCTGTTTGCAAATTACAGAGTTACACATCACTCTGCCTGGCAATGGGTTATTGTATTCTATTATATTGTATTGTATTGCATTGCATTGTATTGTATTGTGTTGTATCTTGCTTAAGAAATACAAATAAAAAAAAGAGTCCATGCGCAACGCCATTTTTATCCCATCATGCTCAGGATCATGACATTTAACTCTGAAACTGACCATAATCACTTTCAGAGTTGTATGGCCTAACAGGATATTGTGATAAAATCAGGCCATCACAGTAAATGTCAGGTCATTAGATTGAGATTTGCTCCTGCTGAAAGCTGAAGAAACAAGTCAATGATGGTTTCAAACTGGGCAGAAAATGACCGGCACTTTTTGAAATAAAACATTCAAAGCAATTATATGTGTGATGGATCAAAACATTTGGTGGGCTACTGCCATTAAAGATAATTATATGATAATAATGTTATCATATAATTATCTATTGGAAAATACAAACACTATTTCCAGTAAAGTTTGGACAATTTAATGGAGAAAATTACAAAGAAAGATCTTCAGTGTTTTCACTGACAAACCATATCTGTATTTGGCAAATACATGCATGAAAAATGTGAAGGCTATGACACAAGTTGGGACAGTTTGTAAGACTGCAAAAGTAACAGAACAGAACAGAACAGAACAGAACATCTGCCAATGGCAAGCATCATGGGTCATAGCTCATGTGAAAATTCAAAGTTAGCTCCAAAACGTTTCTCAGTGAAATACTGAAAACAATGTAATGTCGTTCTTTCATCATCTGTCTTCAATTGAAAATGTATGGCACATTATAAAGCATCAAAGAGTCTGACGACAACATCTATAGACCGTGGAGCAGCTTAAGTCTTGTGTGCAGCACAAATAAACATTTACATGTAGAACTGCAACAATTAGTATCTTCAATTCCTAACTAATTAAAAAGTATAATTACAAGAAAAGGTGATGTGAAGGTGAAAAATACTTGTTTTGTAATGGGTTGCAGGCATCAATTTCTAATTTAGTTTTCATGCAACAGTTAAATTTAACAGTAAAAATACTATTTTCTTTGTCCATCTGTCTGTTAAAAACAGACTCCAGTGAATTAATGAATTGCAATAGTTTGGTTTTATGGCATTTTAGAAAGAATCCCAACTTTTGTGAAAATGGGGTTTGTAATATAAAAACTTAGGTTTGCATTAAATCTTTTCCCTATGGGAAAATTGTCAGTGAATATGTGGGTGATAGCAAGAAGATGGCATCCTTTTATTTTGTGGGGGAAGAAAATAAACAAAAAAACTGATGGCTTATATGAAACATTTTTTTTTTTTCATATTCCAGGCAGTGCGCTTCCTTTTGCACAACTCTAATGATTTCAGGAATGTCAGAGATGAACAATGTGCTTATATGCTCTGTTCTTTGAGAATTTCAGGGTTTGCTGACGTGCGCTCATGTTATATTTTTAACTTTAGAAAGGAAAAAAAACTCAAAAGTCATAATGATGGGTGCAGGCAGGCTGTAAAGTAGAAACTGTATTAACCGAGCAAGATTCTATTTCACTCCGTGTTGCTGACTTGCTCATTAATTTGCCTGAAAAATCCACTGTGGGTATGTGGTTCTGGTCTATCAGGTTATCAATGTTAACGCCACATCAATGAGAGCCTCTCCTGATGAGTCTGCCAGCGCAGACCCAGTCAATAGATGATTGCTTATGGTACAATGTATCTCAGGTGAAATGTGCAGACGTTGCTCTGTTTTCAATTGAACCTTTCTTTGTGCTGGTCAGAAACACAACATCCACAGCATTTAACGTAGAGACAAATGCCACTCAGGTCCGCTGTCTCACACTACGTTATAATGAAGGTGGAGCAGTGACAGGAATGAGGAGCCACTTTAATGCAGATTGATTCAAAGAGACGAGAATGTTCATCATTACTAATCAAAGTGTTCACTACACCATGAATGGCAAGTGCTGTGTACCAGCAGACAGCAGGGAAAGAGTTTATTATAGATACATTCAAGTAACACAAAGACAAAACAACATAAATAAATAGAAAAATTAAAGGAAAGAAAGGAAAGAGTCTTTACATGAATCACTTCCTGCTTGTGAATGATATTACTGATCCTAATAACTATTATTATCATCATCATCATTATTATTATTATTATTATTATTATTATTATTATTATTGTTATTAATATCAATGTCAAAGTAAACTGCCTCATTACTTAAAAAAAAAGCTGTTGCCAATAACTCGCACGAGTCTTTCTGGCACAAAAAAACTTGTAGTAATGTCAAATCTATATCCATTTGTTAAGATCTCTTTTGAATATTCTTTTTTTTTTTTTGTGAAAATAGGCTGCGTGTCTAAAAATGGAACACTGCCACTTGGAATGCAAGGCAGTGGCTCAGTTAGACTGTATTGCACTGCACTGAAATGAGATGCATTGTTTTGCGGTACCATCTGCTACTGCCAAACAGGTGCGACTCAATTCAATAATATGATGAGGGAGGCAGTTATGCATATACTGTAGACTTTGGCAGGGTGTTGAATATGGGTGACACTGGCACAATGAAAATTAGATTTTAGCAGATTAACTGCCTTCTTTAAGGAATGTTATGCAAGTGTTGTCTCTTTTCATGTCACACTTTTGCTGTTGTGGAATTTTGGTCACTTTTTAATGATGATGATTTGCTTTCCCGTCTCCACTATTGTGAGACGACCACAGAGGTTTTTAGAGAACTTTGACTGAATTTAATAGTTAGAATTTGCATTTCATTGTGTGTATTTTTTTATTAATGGATCACAACTACTGATTGTTGTTTGCTTGACCACACAACAATTCCCATAATTCCAAACTGCTTCATGACATCTTTAAATGAGGTCTTATGATATTATTTTGAATGAGAGACCCCTAGCAGTATGTATTACATACTTTGTGTTTAAAAGTAACTTGTTTAGTTACTATCTGTCAGATTATATGGATAATAACATGGTGTCAGAAAGTATGTAAATTGCAACAATCTACAAAGGAAAAAGGCTGGTAATATTCTATGTTTACATAGAGTACATGAAAAGTAAAGTTTTCACTCAGCCTATATGTATAAACATTTTGAGCAGTCAAGTTCCCATGTCTTGCAAAAATCCTTCAAAACAAAGATGCTCTAGAATTACATTTTCATCTCTGCCTAATAACATGGTCTCATTTCTCAAACCAAGTCATTAAACATAGCTGTGGATAATCCAATTATACAGTGGCAGAAAAAGTCCACAACAAATGCATTGTTTGCTCCTACTGGTGTAGCTCGCATAAGCCTCGCAGCTGAGTAGCTCTTTTAAAAGGGAATTTGATATAAATACAAGCAAACTTTTATATGAATACAAATAAAACACCAGCACTAAACACCTCATTTGACTTTTTTTTTTTCAATTGATTGACTGATCATTTGTTGTGGGGCCAGAGTAGATCATGACATCAGTGAAGAGACAAAATAAAAGTCTGCATCTGTGACTGTTTCCATGACGTACCTGCTGCGTCTCTGGTAGCTTTTTACTTTCTGGGCTTGATTTCTCCGTCTGATTCTGGAAGCAGATGACTCCAGTCTGTGGAGCAGAGGCATCTTAGTTCAGTGAAGGGAAACATGCTAACTGGGCTTATTCAAAGCAAACACAAAAATAAGAGAGACATAACCCTTAATAGTCATCAGTGACATCACAAACTGTGTGTCTTTTTGATTTTCGCACAAGGTTACGCAGCCTTTCTTTTGACGACAACCGTAAAATCATCCAGCTAATGTTCTCATTTGCTTTATGATAGTAATCAACAATACAACTGCTAATTAAATGTTTAAGAACTATTCAAGTAATTAACTTTCTTTTCTTCATTTTTTTTTTAACGCCATCTTTATACCCTTGTGTTTGCTGACGGCTGGGAGAGAAACAAAAGAAAGGACTAAAAATCTATTTCAAGAGCTTACCTTGGGTGCTAAGAAATAGAGATGGGCATTTTTCAGAGTTCTCTGACATTTTATAGACCTAATAGTCCATCATGAAACAATCAATACGGAAAATAATCAGTAGTTGCAGCCCTACAGGATGTGTTATTTTCTCTTAACAGAGCTGAACACATGGCTACAAGAAATGTCAATCATCCCCCCACTGTGATAAATGCAGAGCCATTTTCACCCATGGTCATTATTTTTGCTTTTATGAAAGACTTTGATGTGAATTGTTTGAGCTTTACACAGCATGGACACTGAGCACTGTCACAACAAAGTCCATTAATTACTCCTCTCTTATGGTCAAATTTGTTTTGGGGCACCAGCTGTTAACGGACAGGGTACAATGCAAAAATGTACCTGCCTTTAAAAAAACAACAACAAAAAAACCCGATATAACTGCAAATTTTAGTGAAAAATCCCAAAAGGTTATAGGGATTAAAACATGCCAGAGATTAAGTTTTAAGTGACCTTGTTTTGTGTAAACCGTGCTGATACTAAACACTCTGATCCATTATTAGGGCAATAACTGATCTATTATAATGATGAGAATAAGGCACACACAACAAAAAAAAAAAGACTGTTTCATCATATAGCATTATTATAGCTAAAAACAGAAGAAAACAGAGACAGTGCTTTAAAATGATATAGAGCCACACAGTCTCTAGATTTAAAGTCTGTGGAATGAACACAACAAGTAAGGTAAGGTGAGTGCAACACATTTGTGGGACTTGTGATAGGACAAGCTTTATAAGCAATATTTGATTTCATTAGCAGAAAGAACATTACAAGTGCATTCAGCTGCTACTTCAGCTTGATTCTATAAATGATCTAGCGAGCTTTGTTTATTTGTTCTATGCTGTAATTTCATAAATGCGGAGAGGACTATTGCAAGAACCTAAGTGCATAAATTGCATGGCAGAAGGGCATTTTGTTAGTTTGATGGGGGCAAAAACAGTTGTTGTGTCAGCTCCATCATTCTTTAAAGTCCAGTCCATTTGCACCTTGACAGTGTGTTGAGTGAAGTTACTAACACTCCTCTGCAGACAATTTGCACAGTGTCACTTTGCTTGTTATGGTACATGCACTGATTGTCAGCTCATGTGGAAAATATGTGCTTGTGCACACTACATTACTTTCTTGATAATGTGCCCCTAAATTACCAGTGAAATACTGCGCCATCGACTTCCCACCAGGTTATCATTGGTCAAAAGCACTAATGCTTTCTGTTGCCTCAAGCTAGCAATGCACCAACACACCCATGGTTGCTCAGATGGGAGCAAGTAACTCTGCTTTTTATTTAACAATGTAAATGGTCTGTATTTTACAGACCATTCACATCCATTCACTTTCATACAGCACATTTTCTGTCACTCATCTTTCATACCCATTTAAATGCTGCTGGCACAGCCATCAGGAGCAACGTGGGGTTAAGTGTCTTGCCCAAGGACACATCGGCATGTACACTAGCAAGAGCAGGGTATCAAACCCTCAACCTTTGAGTTGAAAGACGACTCGCTCTACCAACCCTATGTGGGTGCTATATTGAAAAAAACAAGGGATGCTTTTTTCAGGTCCAATTATTTATACATAAATTCTGCAAACGAACGAATGTGAACAATGTGAAAACAAAATGCCATAACACTGTTTTTCTTTACAGTGTATATGTACAAACAAAAATGGTCTATATCGTCGAGCAAGTAACACACAACAACCGGCTATTTGTCTACAGACATCCTCGAAATATCCACACAGGACTGAGGCAGAAAAGCCTCCGCTGTCGTGTATGTTTCTGCAGCACTGTCAATAAAAAACTGGTCCCGCCTTTCCGACAGTTTCCTCCAATCATCGTGCAGAAGCCCAGCATCTGTGCCCGCCCACCGCTCCATTGAGTCCAAGAGAAGCTGTGCTTCTGTGGAAGTGACATTTTTGTCCACCGTCGTCGAGCTCACCACAGTGAAAAAAAAAACTATTCTGTGCCATCCCATAGAGAACAGTTGAAGCTGAGCTTCAGGTGGTTTTAATGCGGAGGCTGCTACGGGAATATGAAAATCACTTAAGACGATCCGTCATCTGTGAGAAACAGCTCATTCTGAACGGACTATTGAGGCGCTCTAATCTCGTTCTAGTGCACGTTTAGTATTGAAATGTGAATACAACACATATTACATATTGATGGCATTTTAGAGGAAGCTGAGCTTCCCTTGCTGTCTTAGAGCAATCTCCACTGGTAAAAACCTGCTGTATCATAGAAGCCCACAACACTGAATTATGCAAATGTAGTATTTGAAAAATTGAGGCGCCCTGAAACCTTTGACCAGCAGCATATATATTTCAAACTGTTAAGTATTAGCTTTGTCTATGGAAAGCATATCATTTCTAGATTGCAGTGAACCTTTTACATTTCAGTTTCGAACTCCAGCATTGACAGTAACCTATACACACTCATAAAACCTGTCTCTCCTCATTTCCTCCCAGCCTACGGGGAGCAGAGGACAGGAGGAGAAGAAGCAGTGTTCATGAGCAAACACAATATCCCAGTCTATGTTTAGAATATGTCTCCTCTTATGTTTCTCCCTCTTGCGGAAGGATTTTTACAACCCAGCCAATATTGTATGATCGATTCTTGGACAGCAGTGAACATTGTTTTTGGCACTTTTTCATTCAGTAAATAATCTCTGAAAAAGTTTCTACAGATGGAAATGTCCTTTTTGGGTGGCATGTCTCATCTGTGGTCAATCAGCTAAGCTCTAATAGTTCTTGATAATCACTTGTCAAAAATTCTTTTCGACCATGTTTGCTTTCCTGCTTCCATCAAATCCGCTTTGCCTCAGCTAGAACTGAATTGTCATGGTTACTGGGATCCCAGAGAAAAAAGACCTGTGCACCAAAGTCTGTGTCAGTGAGGCACACGACTCCCTCACATGTTTAAAAGAAGTGATTCAAAGTCTTCTCAAAAAGGTTGTTTACACACTTCTGCATGCAGTTAAGACACACTGATAAGAATCAAAGATGCGGTATCTTCTGAAAGAGGTGATTTCTCCTTTTCAAATTATATTTAATTGAAAGATGTTCTGATTTCATTTTGGGGTTGAAGTTCAAGGTTCAGGGTCACTGTTACATCACACAATATGGTTTTATGACGATATGTATTACACATTGTTACTCAAATGATCTAGTAGTTATATTGTATATCAAATTGTCTAGGGTTATCTTCAATTTGAAATAATTTGTGTTTGTTAAAAAAAACCCAAAAAAACACAATAATCTATACATCTATGTCTACATTCAATATGCAATCAATAAAAACAGAACATTAGTTATAAAATGATTCTTTAAAAGTATGTTGTCAACACTTTCATTTTGTCTTTTCCACATTATCAAAAAAATGATCTAGAATTAAATAAACAACAAGCATTTTGTGTGTGCGTGTGTGTGTGTGCGTGTGTGTGTGTGTGTAGGGGTAATTTAGAAATGTGTGTCCTAAAAACGGATTCACCAAAATGATTACTACTAAAGTGTATATGGATAAATCTATTAACTAAAGGGATTTATAATTACGCTGAACTTTGCTGCAGTTAATGAACCTCATTACACTCGTAGCTGAAGTGGCTTCTAGAACATTCGATGGGGGCACGGGGGCACTGAGCATAACTGCAGTGAACAGGTGAAACTCATGGATACAGGCCCCGAGGTCACATAGGCCATTACAAATTAATTACACTGAACACTCACCTTTTCCATCTGGCACTCTTTAATGCCGCCACCCTCTCTGCTCATTACACCAGTGTTCATGGGTGATTTACTGTCTGTGACGATTCTCTGAACTCTAGAGATGTCCTGTAAAAAGAATCAACACACAGGAAACAGAACAGTTGGACACTGGGTTGAAAAACAATTGTTGATGCATCAGTGGCTCGGGTTGTCTTGGAAAGTAAATCACTCTGACTTAAGGTTAATAACTGTTTATTTTATACTTAACAAAACAAATTCAGATGATTTATATGAAGTAAATTCACTCTGGGTCGAAGAGAGTGTAAAAGAGAATTATTGAAATGCTAAGGCTTAGATGTTAACTTAGCAATATAATTAAGCAGTGCATTCCCGGTACTAAGATCCAAAGCATTTCTCATGTTTATATCTCCACTTTAGTTTGAAATATGACCATTAAAAGCCAGAATTCATATTCACAACCAACACAGCTAAAGACTAGTTTACAGTGTAGATGTTTTCTATAATAATGGACACACAAGCAGCAGCTGAGACAGACAGTGCTGATGTAAAGCAGGTATAATGTTTACCATGTTCATTGTATTAGTGACTACTAACTGCTAACAATTGATTAGAACACATACGCACAGAGGACAACTGTTGCTGGGTAAAATTCATTTTGATGACATGAATGTGGCTACAAATGTCATGGCAATCCATTCGGTAGCCGATGAGAAGGACACATTTAAATTCAACTGTAGCCGCCATGCTTCATAAAGCCAGATAACAAAGTTGTGCTGTAACCTTTGTTATGAGGCACAGCATAAACCTTGTGTAACAAAGTGCTAATAACAAGTTTTATTGAAGTTGCCACTGCGAGAATACGCATAGTGATGCTTTAATTTGTTAGTCAGATATTAAAAGCAACAAGCACCAACATACCCATTTGTCTGGTGTTTGTCTCTCAGATTGTGCTATGAAAATGACTGAAATGTGGTCTGGTAAATGAACCTGGAGGAACCTAATGTTGGTGTTGATGTTTGTGTAAACACACCGTACTAACATACGTCATCTCTGAACAAATGGAACACTCCAGAATTGGGATTTTTTTGACCCACTGCAAAAAAACAATGCCAAGACAGTGGAATACGAAGGAAATAAGACTGACAATCAGGGAAGTAATGCTGCTCTACGGAGCTTGAGGAACAATCTATATTCCCCCGACAAGATGTCTATATAATAACAAGACTCAAAGTTAATATACTTATAAACAGTGGTGTAAGAAATATTCAAGGCTCAGACTGTACGCTGTAAATAAAAAAACAGAGTGGTCGCATGCAGGCTTTGATCAATTTTCTTCCAGCACAGTCGAAATCAGTTGAATACTAAGTAATGATATGACTGAACTGAACTTAACTAAACTCGTCATTTGTCTCAGGAAAGAGGCCCATAACATGGCAGAGGCCTAAGTATAAACAAGTATATGAACATGTATTGTCTTTATTGTCGTAACATGGTTTAAACTCAATTTTATAGCGTGGATAATCAGATTTCTGTGTCAACGTGCACTCGCTGGCAGTAAATGATCCCCGGGAATACAGTCAAACCATAAGTGTATAAAGCTGAATACTTGTGAAAAATATAAAATATAGTTGAGGCTACTTATGGTTATCCTGGTAGTCATATAATTAGGGATTATTTAAATGCATTGCTTTAGCTCCTCCACTTAAGACATATAAAAGCTGCCCCCCTCACAAAATGTGGACTGTAATTCTTCTGTTATTTGTCTGCAAACTCTTGCTTTGTTTTCTGCTAACTCTCTCCTTCGCCAAGTTCCTCTTTGTGTGGGCAAACATTGACATTTTAACAACAAGCTCAAGTTTTCACCCACAATGTGATACAAACTATTATTAACTCATACAAACAGGCCATGAGGCAAGTTAACAGTGTTGCTGAGCTATAGGTCTGTAGCTGCTGCACAGGCAGAGAGACAACACTTCAACCACAGAAAGGCCAAGTTGTCAACTGACATGTCTTCTGAAATATCTTGACATTTACAAACTGTGCAGACAATGCATGTCTTTGACCTTTCCTTGATCCTTAACTTGATTACAGTTGTTAAGTCTCGTATTTAAAACCCTGCTCGAATAAAAAAAAATATATAGCCAGTATAATTTAAATTTAATGGGGATGCTAAATGGGCAAGTATAGGGTTAAGACGCCGGTGACTGCCACATTACTGCATAATTAAATTGTTCCTACTGATGCAGCAGTGTGTGCAGCCTTTTCCTGTTGCACCAAAGTGGAGGTAGTTTCAACTATTTTACATACAATTAACTTAGTGCTTCCTTTCGTGCATTTAGTTCCACTCCAAAGGGTAGTTAGATAGAGTTCATGTCATGATTAATGAGAGCAGAGAGGACAAAAAAAAGTTACACACATTTACATTGATAGTTTAAAAAAAACCAAAACCTTTCTCTAATCTTTGCTTTTTGTGTGAAATATTTGATCAGTTTTTTTAATTGTTAATTTAATTGTTATCGTTTAAGATGCAACCCTTTGAGAAATCTGACAGAGAATAAAAACACTTCCCAAGCACACGCTGTTTTTGCTTAATGTGTCAAAAGGATTTGGGAAACACTGGTTTAATGTCATATTAATATTATTATAATATTTTGTCCAATTGTATATTTATTATATTAACGTGTATTTTCTTTCAAGTAAAAGTAAGGTGTAAAAACTACAATGTTGACCTAATATTGAATAATAAGTCGAATGAAAATACAGACATCTGGATTTTACACTTAGGGCAGCACTTATTAACTCACAACACAAAACTACTACAGAAAATGATAGTATTTTTACTGCTGTCTACCAAACAGTCTCTTGTTGCACCCAACACTTTTGTTGATAAAATATTTCTTCAAAGCCAATTCTGTCTGCTGTAGCCAGTGTTCTGCATTAAGGCAAGAATGCAGTACCTTCCTTAACTAGGTCAAAAATATGTCTCTTGTGAGCGTAAAGCAAGTTGGTTGCAGGATGAACACTCGAATCCTTAACCTGTCACTGTCAAACCCCATTCTTACCTTGGCAGCTACATCTTTTCCAGGTTCCAGGCTCAAAGGAACTAACATTACTTGTGGAAGATTGTCTTTGTGTGAACATTTCATATAGAAATTCCTAACTTTTGACAGCATCTGTCAAAATCAGCAGACTTTTACAGTACAGCGATGGAAAAAAATGTACGTATTTAACATGCAGGTTTGTCTTCATGGACGTAGTGATGCTCTGGTGGAACCTGGATTTATGGTTTTAACTGAGACTGTTTATTATCAGAGAACGTTCCGTTCAGTTGTAGAATACATTCAGGCAGAAAATGGGATAATAAGATACTGGACTTTACATCTTAAATGATGCATTTTTTTCCCCCAACGTTTCAACCTGTAACCGACAGTCTATGCCAGTTTAAAACCAAAGACTAAAAAAACCTTTTCTGAAGTGTATTTCTTGGTAAAGTTCCTCATATTTGTTGCATTATGCAAATGTTCTTCTATACTGTCTGAAGTCAGCTGATAAATATCTGAGCTTTTTGTGCTCCGCCAACCATCTACTATCTCCTCCTCGCATGGCAGAGATGAATTTCCCACCTATTTTTATACACAGTAAAACTACCATAAAAGTAAATATTAAGTGCTGGGGGCAAGGCAATGAAATGCGCGATTTGTCCTGCGACACAGTGCTCTAAGGATCCAAGACCTCATCTCCCATGTCTTTGATGAAAACTGCATGCTTTTGGGAGCACGAGAACTGGCTCTCTACCCAAGACTGTTAAATATGAAATCTTGCTGATGTCAGCATCTTCACTCTAACCAACGCTTCACTAGCAAGAAAGGTGTGCGTGTTTGAATCTTACGGTGTGTCAGCGAGTGACTTACAAGTTGGATTCAGGCTGATGATGAAACTCAAAAAAAAAGCTTTTTTTTTTTCATTCGACATTCTAACCAAGTCTAACTAAACAACGTAACGTGTGCATTGTTACCCTGGCTCTTTCATGCACGTTGTGTACTATTGTACACAACGTGCACAATTGCTGTTTTTTTATGACTTAATTAGAGATAAATTTGGCAGTGATTTAAGTGAGATTTGACAAACCTCCACGTGCACAGGCAGAGTGGACAGATGGAGAACCCCAGTAATCTTTCCAGTGAGGCCACGCTCAGATTTATCACACAGCCCGTCAGTGTATAGCGCCTGGAGGAGATAATGGAGCTAGCAACTGCTCACAAGTGGAGTACTGCTATTTGTATGGTAATGAAGAGGGAAGTAATAACTCTATTAGCATAAAAAAAATCAACCCAACCCTATTTTGAGTTTCCTCTGCTCCTCTTTCCTTTTGTGAGATGCTTATTTTGGACACGTGCTTGTATTTATTTGGCTCACAGAATTACAAAGTAGAGGACAGACAATTCAACACTTGTTGTAATGGATTTATACCGTTTTGCTTCTAATGCCAACAGGAGTTTAAATGTGGACAGCAAATGTCAATTCCAGAATATTGGAGGTACAGAAGCAGAGCACTGGTGGTTCTGGCAGAGACTGAGCTGCTTATGCAAAGTAAGAAATAAATAAGGATTCTGAAGGGAAAAAAACAAGTGATATGTCAAATATCCCAGACAGCAAAGAAACAGATGCAGAGTCAATTGTGGCTGCTTTAAGGAGAAATAGCCTCTTAAAGACAGGATTGCTGGTCAGAATCATGGCAGATAAGGCCCAGTGGAGCAGTGACTGCAGAAATCACAACTAGCACAATCTCTGATTGAGGCTGACATGACGGGCTGCTTGCTTGAGGGGAAAACAATATAGGTAAAATGAAGTATACCTTTGAGAAAGAAAAGTGATGTGTATGTTCTGCTTCATTTCTACACTCTTTTTTATTTTTAATCAATATAATAGAGATGTCGAGAGTTGTAGGGATGTAGTTAGTATTGACCAGGTAAAACCTTGACGCTTCTCATTACATCTAAAATGTCGGTGTATTTTGCAGGTGAAACAAAAAGCAGTATTTTTTTTTGTTTTACAATAAATCTTCTTGGCAGCAACCTTTTATAAAAAACACTAAAAACGGGATTACATTCTGATCCTTCGGTTGAATTTACTGTGACCTTGACTTTGACAAGCTCCAAACAAAGACTGTGTCACTTTGAATTAATACATTCACAGGGAACACATTTAAGTCCAACCTTCCCATAATGCCTAAACATAATTGAGCTTCACTTCCAAAGCTACAGTGTCATTGACTATATAATAAATGACTTAGACTGCAGCTTGATTTAGAAATGCTATTATTCTGAACAACCTCTGGAATTGTGTTTGCCCAACTGTTATATTTGGTAGTAATTATTTCTTGGAATATCTCTCTCTGGAGAGTGATCCTCATGGCATCAGACTGACAAATAGCCACTTTGAAAATGAGGTAATAATCAGCTAACTCTTAAATTCATGTCGCAGATGTCGCATTACGAATACTCTGATGTGTGGTGAAGTGAAACGTTTGGCACTGAGATAGATTCCAATGATGTCATCAATGTGGGAGTTACCGTGTGGAATGGCCTTCAACTGTATGGTGTTTTAAATGAAATAAGAGGAAAAGTACAAGCAGAAAAATTCAAAAACAGCTTTATCTTATCCAGTAAGTCAGTGGGGAAAATGGACTTCACCACCACTGAGGCAAATAGAAATTCCAACCTCTTTTCAGTTTTTATTTTACAATACAAACTTATGTTATTTTCATCCTAAGACACTGCAGGTGCACTGTTAAAACTGTGGTCAGCGACAGACAAAACTGACCAGATACAGTGAGGGGAAACTCTGCAGGCCTGTTCACTGCAGAACAACCACAAGTGTAATTAATATGATTAATATGGGCTGCGATCTATTAGTTCTGCTTGTTCTAGGGTGCTTCTGTTGTGCATGGTGGCTCTTTCACTTGGCATTACAAAGGGAAAAAGAGCCACTGTTAATAAGCCACAGTCGCTTGGACGAGTCACAAATGTCTAGGAAAGCTGTGGCTGTGCTTCGAGTAAAATCAATAGAAGCAGAAAAGTATTTAGCATTCAAAGTGCACAGTTAATTTAAAGCCATAATGAACAAGAATGCATTGGACAAAAGTAAATGCTGCAGTAACACTGAAATTAACCACAATTACCAAAACCACTTGTTTTTTGTTGTTTTGTTTTTTGGTAGCGGTGACAATTAAAATATAGTTTGACGCAAAATTTTAATTAAACTCAAAAAGGTTTGATGTTTGATGCTAATTTCAACTTCAAAATTTACAAAGTGATTAAAAAAAAAAAAACTAGATGCATGCAGTGAACTGAGATGGGGATTTTGTTACCACAAACACATAATACAATTAAAACAAAAAGCTAAGATGTTAGTCGGTTACTTTTCAGTATTCTTCAAATAAACAAATAAATTGTGGAAAAAGAGTGAATTTCAGGCATTTGTCAAAGTGGCAAATATGAGTCACTGATAATACAAGTCTGGATCAAGACAAGACGCTGTGGCACAAAGACAAAAAGCTTAATAGCAGCACTTTGAAATTGAACCACGTCAAAATATCATGTTGAGTCAAAAACAAAAAGTCCAATGGGATTAAGAGAAAGTTTAGAAAAGTTATACACAAGCTTTTACAGTTGAGATATTTTAAGACTGTTGCTATGAAAGGAAATGTTTTTTTTCAGTGTTTGAGGTATTTATAAGGACTATTTATTTATTTAAACACTTACACATGACTATAAATCACATGGAACTGTTGAATATTGACATACCTTGGCGTGTGGCTGCTGAAAGGTGACTCTGGAGCTGTTAATAAGCGATGAGTATCTGAACAAGTGGGCGGGGGCAGTGGGGAATCTGTGGCTGCTGCTGGGCTGGTTGTGCAGGACAGCAGAGAAGCAGATGTGGACTGTGTCCTTCAGCGCCTTCAGCTGGGACTCCTGTCCCCAAACAAGATCACACACACACACACACACGATGATGCCTCCATCCCTCCTTCCATCAACATGAGCAATTCATTTAAGCATTAAAGCCACGGGATGCCGTGCTTTAAAGAGACTTTGGACCAGCTAAGAGGCCTCGTTAGGCAAGGCGTGACGCGGAACAGACCGGAGGAATGAGAAAGAAAAAAATGTTCAAAAGATCATTTTGCTTTAATCAATAATAATGATAATAGACAGAATCATTAGTCAATTATTTTGCAACAGCCACTGATGTCAATACTCCTGGGCTGAGCACCAGAACCAGCTCCTTTTCCAAATCAGCACATTTTCCTGCCATGCATTTTTAAACTCCTCTCCCTCGTCGCTATAGTGACAGCGTGTCAGTAACTTCATGAAAACATTTTCACTGAAGCTGCTGCACGTGTTCAAACATTTTTAAGATAAAACTCCAGTAACAAGTGCTCTTATGAATGATAATAAAAATCTATTTTTTTTTTACTCCATCCGTCCAAAACACTCTTAATTTATACAGTCCAATATGACCACATGTAATTTATTCATTCATTAAATAAATTAGATGTCATTTCTGTCTTGTAGATGAGCTGGAAGTTGAACACACCTCTGAACAAATACTGTGCACGTACCATAACAATTGTGAAAATAAAATAACATGTAGGTGAAAATGTGTCCTTGTTATTCACCTTATCCAGTGCAGTCTTCTCTAGTTCTTCTTTGGCTATGTTTAACTTGTGCTCCAAGTCCATTAGTTGCTGCCCCTGTAAAGACAAGACATTTGGAACTGCCTATGTTATTTGCATACAAAGCATTTCTCCATCCCCAGCTCATCCACCCAGTACAGTATCTGTAACACAAATCTTTTTGTTGTCTAATTGTCACTTTTGTCCCAGAAAAGGAAAAACAAAGCTCTCTTATTGTACTGTACACCTCCACTGCACCCTTACACACCTTAATAAAGCAATAACCTTCATGTTATTTAGCACCAAAGGAATCACTTGATTATTTAAACAAGAAAGTAGCCGGATCTCATAAACCTGCCTGATCATAGCTGCATATCACTGACTTAATTCTTGGTTCATGTTTTAGTTGTGTAGTACTGTGGGAGTCATGGATATCAATTTCACCCAGAGAAGTACAGAATGAAAAGGGTAGTCATATAACAATGTTCATTCAAAGCTCCGCCGAAAAATAAAATAAAATAGAAGAAAGGTTTAATCTTGACGGTTTTAGGAGCAGACTCCCTGAAACCATCAAACCCCTTAATGAGCATCAGTGCTTGAGTTTAATCCCCAACAGAAAAGTACATTTACAGTAAATGGCCTCATATACAGTAACTCATATAAGGAGCAACAGAGCTGCATCTGACGAGTCTTTTACTGTGGATACATTAATCATCAAAAAGAAAGGGGATAATATGCACGCGATCTGTGTAAAACTCTCCTTGGTGATGGACTTTGAGCCATGAACGTTTATTGGGTGTCTTTTACTGGCCTCTAAAAATGATGAAGTGCACAGTCTTAAGTTCTGAAACACCCAAGGTCAGCGAACTCGACAAACAGCATCAACAGTCTCTGCAAAGAAATAAGCGTATACAAATGAGTGATGGGGCTCTTTCTGTTGGTTTAATAGACTTTATGTGAAACACTGTGAGCTGTGTGATAACAGCGGTGGATACTTTACTGTATCTTCACATCACCATTCCTGTCAGCACAGTGCTAATTTAATGATGCACATGTCCACCACTCACACCTATCAGCTGGCAGATGAATCACACACTGTGGAAGTCAAGGGCAGCAATTCCCAACCCAAGAATCAGATCGTTCTCTCAGAAGGTCTTTTTCTGTCGAGAGGAAGTTTAGGACAGAGTCATTTGTAGCTGCTGGGCTGTACTTGCAAGGGAATCCAAAGAAGTTTGAAGAGATCTTTGAAAAGTTCCTCAATTAAAGTCACAAAGGCTTGTTTATAATCTCTTTGTGGCAAAAAGCGAAGGGAGGAAGTATTCACTGATAGACATTTAAATGATTTTCAAGGGTATTGATTAAAACGACTTTTTAACAGGACAGCAGAGACTTGATGAGACATTTGCAATTAAACCACTGGCAGGTTACAGGTTGAAGAGTTCTTCAGGACACCACTCTCTATGTATATGAGTTTAAGAAATATTACAAAACAACACCAACTGCTGAGTTGAGGAAAGCACAGAGTACTGAATAATCATGACTTCAGGCACATAGAAATAATAATAACCTCCTCTAAGTTGGTCTTGTAAAAGCTCTGAAGCGTTTGTATGCGTCAGACGTCTCTTTATCCATCCATTACACAGAGCATGATCAGTGGACACTCAGAGGACTCCCAGTGCATGGCCATTGACCCACAAATGCTGACTTTCAGGTTTAGTGCCTCTAAGTCCAAACCTCTATATTTCTGTGTTGAGTCCATTAGAGAGGTGTGGGGTCAGTGAGGTACCAGCCACTCTGCAACTACATCAGACCATCATTTTTCTTTTCTTTTTTTTTAAATTGGCAGAGACGTAGCTGCTGGGATAGATTTAAAAATGGAGGGAAGGACAAAAGAAAATGTAAAAGGCTTGAATATAGTTTCTCTGCCAAATATATGGTCTCACAGGGAAATGAAAGGAGAAACTCTTATGACTAAGCAAGTGAAGGGGAACCTGCCTCTGTGTAGCCTTTGCAGTTTAGTTTTGGGACAGTTAAGTTTGGATTTAGTGTCTGAGCACTTCTAATGGAAGTACAATCTGACACCGGCTACATTTCAGTTATTCTCTGGGTGCTATATTATGTCCTCAATCTTTAAATCTGCAATGTCGGATTTTACCAAAAACTTCCTTTTTCAATTTTATTTTTTTTTTATAGTAAAATGTTATGGTCCCTTTTTTTCATGACTGTACCTGATAGATTTTCTCAAAAAGGTTTCTTGATTCAGTTTGGTCTCCATTCTAAAGTGTATTGCGTGCTGTGCCATTCTGCTGCAAAATGCACTTTTATTGTGCAACAGCCAAATTCAGATGCCTTCTGGTCAGGATGCCTTGACTGACATCTCCCCTGTGAGGCTGATGACATTTCCGAAACTTGAGTGACTCTTCTTGACTCGCTGCTCCCTCGTCCCCCGCTGGGATTTCGATCACAGCATATGGGGAATACAGATGAGTTTTCAGGAATAGCTTGAGGGATCATTTGAGATCAGGGACATGATGCATTTCTCTCTGACCTTTCCATCAAAGAAAAAGCTGACTTTCATTTTTCAAAAAATAACTGTTTTACAGGACGTAGAGTGTGGTCGAATTAGCTCTATCTCTGTGGGTCTGCAAATCTCAGACACCATGTTTCAGAGGTCCGAGTGAAATGTTTGGTGAGCAATAATGTTGTGTTTTTTTTTTGTTTTTTTTTGGTGATTGACTGATGCAATTTAGAGACAGCGATTTACGAGCAGTGACACAGGGCAAACACGTCGATGCATCCATCATTCACAGGCTGGAAAGAGAACAAGGAACAGGACATGTAGGGACAATATATTCAGGCATGACGAGTGGCATAAAATTCAGTCTTGATGGACCCCGTCTTTTTTTATTCATTCATGTCGGACAAAGCTTAAGGAATGATGGGTCTGCAGAATCAGAACATACATTTAACAAACGACATCATAGAGGCAGAAATGTCAAGTGACATTTTAACCCCGTAAACAGGCATGAAAGGTCAGTAAATGCCAATAAATACTCAGATCTGAGAACATTTAGCCCTTGCAGGAGAAGGGACAGACAACAGGGTATGTGGAGAAAGTGCTGACCAATTGACTTTGCAGGTGTCTGCCTCGCTGGAAGGATCTGTATTATCGCAGACAGACTTAATTGGAGTGCCTTGTGTGATGGGGTCATCTGTTCAAGGTGTTTTGAAGCACCTGTTTACCTCTGGTCTGAAGCTACTATAAAGACCCCGCCTCCCCTCTTCAGTTTGTGCTTACCTTAAAAATTAAATCCTTTTTCCCATAGCGCAGTTCTTTCAGTTGAGCCTGGATTTTTTTGGACTGCAACGAGAAGATAAGGAAATAAGAGTTAGCTTATTCAAATAGTGAAATTGGTTTTAGATCACGTAGCAGGATTCTGCCAGCTGCAGCAGAAGACTCCTTTGTGAGTGTTCCCTGGGTAAAGCTCTGGCTTAAAGGATGGCCCTAGTGAGAGGAAGAAAATATCAAATCTCCCCTTCACTGAACTGCATAGTCCACACAATGACGCAGTCATGCACCAACGTCTTGCCCACTGTTTAAATCTGAATTCTCACCCCCACTACACATATTACAACCACAACCACCATGACCGCACACATGCACATTACAGCAAGGTCTTGCCTGTCATTGGTAAACAGCACACACACACACACACACATAAACAGTTTTCTTTGTTGCGTGTGTTGCCCGTACATACAGTGAGCAGCTCTGCCTGACATTCACTCTGTTGCTCCACATCAGAGCACAGAGGGTGTTGACTAGATAGCTTGGTAGCCAGCATCCTCAAAGTTGCTCAACGTGAGCTTGAAGACTAAAAAGCCTGGACCACAGGGTTTCTTGCTGTGTCGTTAGTGAGTGTATATTCTGATCACTCTTTTGTACCTGTGATTATTTAGCATTCAAATAATAATGACACGACTCAAATTGAAATTCTCTTTCTGTGCAATGTTTGACTTTCTCTTCTGACAATTTATCGACAGTGTATAACTTTCTTTGACTCTGAATTTCCTACTGGTTTGACAAGTTGCTTGTCTCTGCATAATGGCCCTGTGTAATCTGCCCTTTTCATCCACCTGTTGCCGTATGCGTCTTCATTTTGTGGAAACGTAAATGTAAAATGTAATGTAAAAACATTCCAAAAAATGTTTTATTCAAAATCACTGTCAATCTCTATAACTTCTTCGCAGTGGCAGTAAAAATGTGACATGTGGGGTCCAGTTTCATCAAAACTCACCGAACATAAAGCTGAGGCACCTACTGTATGTGTTATTTATCCTGTCATGTAACCAGTTAGTGCTCTTCCCAGAGTGCTTCCATGTCTCTAGACACCCATCTCTGTGTAGGATTCAAATATTAACATCCTCATAAATAGCTATAAGGCTAAACACCAGAGAACCAAATCCAAGATTCACTTTAACCTCTTTATAGTAAATGCAATGTTCTCTTATCTGTAGATGAGGTCATAAAATGCAATATTAACTCATACAGATAATTAGTTTGCTGAATGCAGATTTCAAAATAGTTGCCCGACTAAAAGAGGTGACAACGTCATATACTGCTAACTCAGAAATGCAAATGTTGGAATCACTAAATGTGCTGAGCTCATTGTTGGTCTATTATTTATTTAGAATAAACAAAAATGAGAGCTGTCATATTGATGGTTCAAATTCTGCAAGGATGGAGCCTGTGTTTTAAAGAACGACAAGACCAAATACGATGATGCAATATTTTTCAAATGTTTCACTTTTCAAAAATATTCTAGGATAAAGTATGCGCAGTATTTGTGTGCATATATTTCAGTCTTGCATTCATTTTTTTTTTTTATTTGTTGATAAAGAAGGGAAGCTTGGTTTGTGGTTCCTTCAGTCAGAGTTACACTAACTTTGCTAGTTTATCTAACAACAGATGGTAGTAATATCATTTGAAATGATCCTTTTTAATACTCTATAACTATTCTCTTGTTTTCATCTGCACCAACACCTGAATAAATCTTTTAGCTGCTTAATGCTCCACTAAGATCACCACAGAGGCCCTTTCTTTCGCTGCATGTGTTTTGGTGCTGGGTGGGTATAGTGTGCAGTGGGTTTATAAGAAGTGGAAACAGCTGCCTGCTGTGATGAGAATGGTCAAGTTGCGGCTGTAAAACAAAAATAATGAGCTTCAAGAGGCTAAAACCTTCCATACCACTGAGGGGAAGTGCAGAGGTGAAAATTATTCAAGGCCATTATTGTATTATTATTAACTTTGCACACATTATACTTTACTCATAAACTCAGTAATCATGTGTAAAATCACCCAAACAGGGACTTTAGCATTTGTTTCCTTTTTCTAAATCTTGACAGATTTCTTTCATTTCCCCTGACTACCTGCATTTTATGTGTCCAATTTACTATAGCCCTTTTGTTGGATGCAGATTAGTTTTTGAAGAAATTGATTTTTTTGCTCCCTCACTTTCGACACCATCAATAACTTTGAGCAAAAGCCTAAGCCACACAATCCTGTGCTGCATCAAAGTGCATCAAGCGGCGTTGTATGTGTGTGTCCCTAAACATGACACCGTGCGCGAGCATGCTTGAACTGGCGATGAGGAGATTATACTGATGTTTGTGTGCGTTTATGTTCCTTCTGTGTTTTCAAGTGTTATTACAGGAAGGTAAACTACACATCTCATGGAAGCAGAGAAACACACAGGAGAAATGAGGATTTTAAATGTGGCTCACCACAATGACATGACAGGGCTTTGGTGTGTCAACATGCATGTGTATGTGTATTTAAACAGACTGGCCTATTTGTGAGGTATGTCTGATTGGCTGAAGCATGCAAGCAGAGGCACAGTAGTGACTGGATGGCAGCCAAAACGTACTGACTGAAGGCATATATTTTTATTTCAGTCATTTCAGTCAGGGTAATCTGATTTAATCAATATGGATAGCAAATGAAGTACAACAGCACAGCAATACATCTGTTTTATGTAAGGGATCTGCTCTGTATTGCTCACTGTGCACATTACTAATTATATTGCAGGCTACATCACTAAAGCCCGGAGCATACGTCATCTTCAAAAACAACACGTTATCAAAGCTACCAAACATCAAACATTCATACTGTATGTGTACAAACTGCTTTGAATTCTAATTTCTTATTCCTGGATCATGCTGGAGCAATTTTAAAACTAAATACATACTCACACCAAGTGACTCACAAAGAAGAGCATACTAATACTGGACCAGGCCTTACTTTGTTCTCAAAAAGAAAAATCTGAAAATTTCAGAAAATATTGTTTGAGGCAACTTTTGCTGTGTGACATGGTACACTGTTGATCTGGAAGTAGCCATCAGATGATGTGTACATTGTGGCCATAGAAGGAGGCACAACGTCAGCCACAGCACTGAAATAGGTTGCTGCAAACAAATAATATTCAGCCAAGCCCAGAGAGTGCAGAGAAAATATCCCCCATGCTATTACTCTACCACCACCATTACCGGCCTGGACTGTTGACACATGGCAGTTTGGGTTCATGATTCATCAGTCCGCGTTATGTTTGTCTCGTCTGCCCAGTTTTGGTGAGACTGTGCAGACCACAGCCTCAGATCTTGTTCTTGTGTTTCATGTCCACCCCAAGGTTCAACATATCGTTCAGTCCAAGATGCTTTCCTGCTCATTACAGCTGTAAAGAGGGGTAATCTCGGGTATCTCAGTCTCTCTGTCAACTCCTGTCTAGCCACTCTCCTCTGACTTCTCATATCTACAACAGGTTTGTGTATGAATAACCTTTTTGCTGTTTTTCACACTTCATAAGCAAGATGCAGATGCGCATGACAATTTCAGTTGATCAGAGTGTTGAGTTTGAGTATTTGTTTGTCACTGTTTTGTTTTTCTATATTTAATCAGTGACAATAACTGAAGGTCATAGGCCTTTATTGCATATAGTGCACTAACATTCTTACACATTACTCCTTATCATTGGATTCTTACACATTACTCCTTATTTGGATAATTGCTTCAATAGATAAGATGATGTATGTGGTTCCTTAATAAAGGTCTCAGTTCTTCAAATCAACCAGTACATACAAACTGCTTCTCAAACAAGTGCAACTACATTTCCATGATGCAAGAACAAACTGTAATATAATGTAATTCTGCTGAAAACACAGCTAAAATAGATTAGCTGTACAGACATCCCTCATCAAAATTATGACCTGCAGCAACACCATTAATGTGCCAGAATAGCAAATAGGTAATAAATTCCTGCTCCTGAGAAAAAGATGAGCAACAGATTGCCATATGTCCTTCTACTTCAGTGAAAGGGTCTCAGCCTTGAGGTTGACTGAGGATGTTTTACCCTGAGGACATCACCGTCTGGGCCCAGAAAGGTTGCATGACATTTTACTGTGGACTAGGTAAGAAGAACAGCCAGCAAAGCAGGGTGCAGTAGCTCATCAGCACAGAGCTGAGTGAGTTGCAGATTCCTGCTAAGTTTCCTTGACATTCTAAATAGACTGCTGGATTTTTGAAGGGCTTCTGAGTGGTGATGAACAACTGCACAGCTGAGTCAGGCTACTGGCCGCCTGCCAGTGACTGAACTTGCTAAGTCTGTGATACACTTTCCCTAGACGTGTATACCTATTCATATAATAAAGAAACTATTTGAAGACATTTAAAATAAGTTCATAAAAAAAATACTCACAATTAATATTTCATCATTAAGTTATGCAAAATTGAAAAATTACCTGCAACCTTATTATTCCAGACATGAATACAATAGTATTGTTTTATTTCATTACAATTAATCATAAGCCCCAAATGTTACATGGAACATACATTACCCTAATCTCATTAAAAGTACTTAGAGCACTTCCTTGTGGACCAGCGAATCATGTTCATGATAATATTCATAAATAGTACGGGTTAATTTTACAATTAAAAATAATAATAAATAAATAATTAAATAAATATATATAATATAATATAATAAATCAACCATAAAAGTAATTGACAGAAACCAATAAGTTATCAGTGTTAATGCTATAAGATCTGCTCAGGCATAATGTTTCAGTAACCATACAAACAACATCTTAACAATGCTGTTGTTTTTGCTGTAATTTTGTTTCATTTTAACGGAGTACTTTAAAATGGCCAGCTAAAAATATCTTGGTTCTTGAACATGACTTCTATGGTGTCATTTTAACATTTATAGATTTAATCTCAAGCATTCTCGCTTTTCTTTTTTCTTTTTGCTCTCACATTGCTTTGAGGAAATCCTAATTGAAAAGACCTTTGAAGCGCGAGGAGAGAATTTATGGACAACAGTTAAGTCATAGTGCAAGGGTTTGCGTTGGTGTTCACTGTCATAACTTGTGTTAGATGCATTGAAAAGTGTAATAGCTCAATACTAAACATACATAAGCGAGGATACAATAAATCATAATAGAAAGATAACTCATCTTTATTCGGGAAATACGTTTACATCCTTTCCGACAGACACACTCTTAATGAAGTGTGCAATTATCTCCTCTGATGCCAACAATTTATCAGCTTTAGTATCTGTCTTCTTCTGTCACTCTGAAGTGATTACAGTGTGATTACCGTCTCAGTTTGTAACCTTTGCCTTTTAAATATGAATAACTTCTCAGTATTAGAGTAGGTGCACGGAAGAATGTGCCTTTCACTGATTTATTTCAGTTTTTATTACCCCACAAGGGAATTGCAGACAATGCCCTCCATTTACCTCTGTTTCAGGAAAATGATATTAGCTACATGTACCCTAAATAACTCAAAGTCTAGTGGCCATAACCATTCTGCAGTGATAACTGAAGAACAACAATACACAGTATTATACAATATGTTGTCACCGAATCATTTCCATTGCTGTTGCTAGGGATTTTCTGGCTGAATGTGGATTGCTGACAACTTCAATCAGGACCTGTTCATAGCCTCTGAACTCTTTTCAAAATCCTTCCTGAAGCGTTACAATCAGACTTGGCTGTGTTGTCAAATGTGCCACCATCATCTCAGAGTGGGAATATCTGACGATGTCTCAGATAAGCTTAGATGATTAAATGTCAGAGATGCTCAGCTGTAGGATTTGTAAACGGAAGAAGGCTTGCAATTATAACACCAATTTCCTGTGTCTCAACACAAGTCTCCCATGTCAAAAAAAAGCTCTTCAGCATCAAGAAGAGTCATGAGCACGACGTCCAACACAGGAATCAAACCGAACAATGTCAACCTGTACATCAGTTAAAAAGACTTAAAAATCGTGAAAACATGCGATAATCAACATTTAGCACATTTCAAAGACATTTCAAAAATCTTAATATTTAACAGAGGAGTCTTAATTAAGTGACAGCACTTCTGAAAGCCGGCAATCGTGAGCCGAATCACAACCCGTTCAGCTGTATTTTAGTTCAGTGACTGTGTCAGACTGCTATTAGGGGCCATATAGGCCATTATCCACACTCACCTCTCACACACACTACTGAAAATCAAACCTCACACACACATTACTGAAAACCTCTCACACACACTACTGAAAATCAAACCTCTCACACATACTACTAAAATTCACACACACTTACTGAAAATTCACACACTACAAAAATGTCACACACACACTCCGAAAAAAAACCTTCACACATACTACTAAAATCACGCCACACACACACTATTGAAAATCAAACATTTCACATACTACAAATTTATCCTTCACCTGAAAATCACCACACAATACGTTCCCCACACTATTGACAAATCTTCCGCCTCTCAATATCAATGTTGAAGAACATACCTCGGTAGTCTCTCTTTCGGAAGCCCATGAAAATCAAACAGTCAAACCTCTCATACATACATATTATTATGGAAGCCCATTTCCGCCAGTGTGATGAAAAACAAAAGATCTGGTAAGTCATTATAATGAGTTAATATCTCAAATAATGAATTTGTTTCTGAAAATATTACTTTGTATCTGAAAATAATGACCTATAATGACTAAAGAATTATTTTTGAGATACCAAGTCATTATTTTGAGATATTGAGTCTCTATTTTTTAGATACTATGACATTATTTTGATATACCGTCAGTCATTATATTTGAGATATTTACTCATTATAATGACTTTTGTTTTTCATCACACCAGTGGAAATGGGCTTCCATAATTTTCAGTAGTGTGTGTGAGAGGTTTTCAGTAGTGTGTGTGTGAGGTTTGATTTTCAGTTGTGTGCGAGGTTTGATTTTCAGTAGTGTGTGTGAGGGTTTGATTTTCAGTAGTGTGTGTGAGAGGTTTTCAGTAGTATGTGTGTGAGAGGTTTGATTTTCAATAGTGTGTGTGAGAGGTTTTTAGTAGTGTGTGTGTGAGGTTTGATTTTCAGTAGTGTGTGTGAGAGATTTTCAGTAGTGTGTGTGTGTGAGGTTTGATTTTCAGTAGTGTGTGTGAGAGGTTTTCAGTAGTGTGTGTGAGGGGTTTGATTTTCAGTAGTGTGTGAGAGAGATTTTCAGTAGTGTGTGTGTGAGGTTTGATTTTCAGTAGTGTGTGTGTGAGAGATTTTCAGTAGTGTGTGTGTGAGGTTTGATTTTCAGTAGTGTGTGTGTGAGGCTTGATTTTCAGTAGTGTGTGTGAGAGGTTTTCAGTAGTGTGTGTGTGAGGTTTGATTTTCAGTAGTGTGTGTGAGGGGTTTTCAGTAGTGTGTGTGAGAGATTTTCAGTAGTGTGTGTGAGAGATTTTTTTCAGTAGTGTGTGTGTGTGAGGTTTGATTTTCAGTAGTGTGTGTGATGGGTTTTCAGTAGTGTGTGTGAGAGGTGAGCTTGTATTATGGCCTATACGGCCCCTCATACTGAACTAAACCTTTGAATGAACAGATTCTAATGATACAGTACACTGAAAACAACTGCTTTGCTCGTCACTCATAAAGTTATAAGTGTTTGCTCACAGTACATCACAATAATAGTTTTCATTTATTGTAACACTAGTGGGCATGCAGTAGATATACAGGAATAAACAGCCTTTTGAGATCCTGGAGAATTTGATGACCAATTGAAGTAATTTCAATAATTTGCCTCGAGCATAAATTTTACCTTCCTGAAGGTTATAACGATCACTGTAATGTCCATTTTAGAACATTGTAACTTTATAGTCATATTAGATGATTTGGTTTGTGCTCCTGTTAACACTGTAGTACATTACACACAAATGAGTTTATATGTAGTCTACTGGGTAAGAACAAATTGTATTAGCATGACATAATTAAATCATAAAATTATATTTATAGTAATCTGTTACCGATACTTAGAAACAAATATGTTATTCAGGTTGTTACTCCAGGTACCTATCAAAATGAAGGTAATCTCTAAGGGGTTGCATCCAAATATATTAAGTAAAATACAAAGCTTGTGAAGTGTATGTAAAAAAAGTGCGGTGGAGTGGTGGGATTGACTATAGAACTGTTTTACTACTACTTCTAACAATAATAATGTGTTATTATTATTATTATTATTATTATTATTATCATTATTATTATTATTAATAATATTGAAGGAGATAGGCACATTTTCTCACAGAGCATGTATTGTAGTACTGAGAAGTAAATGCTGGTGAAAAACAGGCTAAGCTCAAGGGCAGATTGCAAATTTGAATGACGCAATAATGACAATTTCTTAAACCGTGTTTTAACCATTTTCCCCTCATACCTGTAGGGTATGAGAATGGTAACCATGGTTACCATCTGTCAAGCTGTCTATCGCCACTCTGCTCTATGTTATGAAAGTATTTGCCAAACTGTAGCCTGGAGATAGGTCCACTTTGTGAACGCTCAACAAACATTATATGAACAAATAAACATTATATCTGCAGCAGCTAGTACATGAACATTAAGCAGTTATTGGTATTAGCTAAGCATCAAGTATATGTGAGATAAAACATAATCAAGGCTAATTAAATATGAAATAATTACCTCCTCAGCGTAGGCATCACAAAGTTTGTTTCCCGAGAGCAGTTTATTTTTCAGGCTCTTGTTCTGAAAAAGAGAGACAAGAAAGAAAGATGATACCATCAGTGCATATTCCCTCAAAATGGTTTGGTGCTTTTTAAAAACAATCATGGACATAGTGGGCTTCAGTTTCTCCAGCAGGACATTTGGCTTCACTGGAATTCTGACAGCAAGGGTTGGACTCTTTTTCAGACTAGCCTGAGGAGCGTTCAGGAGTCTGAGGATGCGCGAGAGCACTCATGCAGGCTCAAAGGCATCTAAAAAGGTCAGAAAAGTAGCTCAGGGCCAGACCCCCACTGAACTTTAAACATAATCACCAAAGCCTTAAAAATCATTTGACTAGCAGCCAGTAGGAGATGCCAAAAAAGAAGTCACTGGTCTCGTAGTGTGGCGCCAGTTAAAACCCTCTTTATAGTTTAATAAACAAACAGTGAAAACATAACAGGCTGTCTCATTAGGTTACATGAAAATTGTTAAAGCATTAATGATCTTGTGGTTTATGTAAAATGTTTTATTAAAAAAAACAAAACATGTTATTCACAGCAGAACCGAACTTCTCTCATGCTATAACAAAAGCTTTTATTCATTCATTTTGAAAATATATTTTTTTCTAAACTTCCGGACCATTCCTAATCTCAAATACCCATGGTAAAACAAGTATCTATTCAAGTTTATTCTGATGTTATGGTCACAATCGTGACGTAAGAGGCTGCACTAACCTGATCTTTAGTAAAATGCACTTCATTGTATTTAAAAATAAAGACAGTTAAGAAAATACACCATAAAAAATATATTTTTACTTAATGTAACTATCCCCATGTTTAAAAAGTGACATTTTGCTCAGGTCTGCACAGTGTGTGCAGTGTACATTTAAGGCAATTCATTTTCATCGATGGGTCAAAGTTCACTGGTTGCGAACGTCTTTGTAACGGCTGCCTCATTTGCAGAAGGTCAGAGTGGACGCGCAGCAGAGCCACATAACTTCAACGCAATTCAGCACGAGCGGGAGAGGAAGCAGGACAATAAAACATCGGGTTTACTTTTCAGAATAAAAGATTCTGTGTTGACACCACATCGTATTTCACTTAACTACATGTTTACAACATTTACAGTGTTTTTACGTGCGAGAAGTACCGCAAGATAACCTAGCCTAGTGAGTACAGGTATCCTGCTGTGCGGAAGAGGATGGACGTGAGACACGACCAGTGTAATTACCCGGCAACAAGAAATACTATTTTCTGATTGGCTGATAGGTTGCTAATTAAAGACAGCAGTTAGAATGAACTACGCAGAGCAATCTGCCTTTGCATCATCGATTCAAAGATTACTCATTTATGTGCAGCGACCTTTATCACTTATCAGCGTGAGAAATGTCACGTGTGAGCGTGTGAACTTATTGGAATGTGTGTGTCTCAAGCTGAATACCTATTGTTGAGGGTCTACTCTTCATCTCAGCAGAATCCGAGTGAGAAGAGCTTTAATTCAAGAGAACTAAACAGTGACAAAAGAGACACAGGCATGCAGATAGAGTCAGTACTGATGCTATTATAAACAAGCGCGTCCTTCAGCAACTTCTCCTCCACACTTGTTTTGAGTGTGAAAGGATTACAGTGTATGAGCTTAGAATGTGATCTAACAGACCTTGAAACAGCATGATGTGGCGCGTCAGGAGGGAGGTCCTGAACATTGCCAAGAATGTAGTTTTGCTGTGCTGTTTTTTTTTCAAAGGCAGTAATCTCCTGACAGTACCATGGATGGGCCAGAAAACCTCATCACAGTGTTTGCTATGCGGGAGGCAGTGTATGAGAGATGACAGGTGGTTTTGGTCTATAAGCACTTAATTGCCATGTCAAAGTGTGACAGACCACATCACAAACGTGCTACAGCCAGCTATGGAAAACTAACTAATAATGAACTACACCAATGATTAAACTCAAATCAAACAAATACATTATTACTACACTCAATAAATGAGAGACATAAGGGAATTTTCCTTTCCCATTCAAATAAAAAAAGGAAGATATAAACTGACAGCTACACTCAATAACAGAAAATAAATAATCACTACATAGAGGAATACCACTATGATCAAACATTTGTGTAACAGGCTGTTACACAGTTGTCATTTGTCAACACCTAAAGAAAAACAGGTCTAACAAAAGAGACTGAGGAATTCTCCTAAGGGCCGGCAGCTACCTCCTCTTTCTATTTTTGTCAACACAGAGTATTATTTATTGCAGCACATTTCAGACACTGTTGGGAAGTATGTCTGCCCTTCAGAATCAGCCCATTTGTGCTTTTCCCCCCTCTTTTTTTGGCAACAGTGCAAGTCTGATGTTGTCTCCATGTAGTAGCCAGAGTAGCAGATAGTTTTCAAAATACAATATTGCCACAAGCAATTATGGTTTATGGATTGGACACAAATGAATTCCAGTGGACACTGGACACATTTGTCTCCTACGTTTGCCATGCTTTGATTATACATTTACTGTCTGATGTTGGAGACAGCTCAATGTCATTTGGTGACAATTTGGCTGGAAACCGCCGGGACAGAAGGACACATAAGGATGTGTATACACCAGCTGGCCCCTTGACATTTACTTGTAAATGATGCGGCTACCTCCACAATTCTCACTCTGTGTCATGGCACAACCCGACTGTGTTGACAATTAAATGTTTGATGGCAGCCATTAACAGCACAGCTTCATCTGAAGTTAGAATGATCAATTTGTCTTGTTTAGTCATGCTAGCAGCATGGTGCACTGAGTGAACCTCCTCTGCACTGATAACATGCCTGTAGACTCTGAGTCTAGTTTCCACTTAATGGATGCGTATCAGTCAAACTGACAATATCGTCACCAAGCAGAGGCATTATTATATGCCTGCATGTGATGACACGAAGAGCTGGTTTTGGGTTGAATGGTGCCATAAACAAGCTCTGACTATTTAGAAACATAGCACCAGGGCATTATTGGTAGAACAGGCCATCTTCTACATCTAAGCTAAAGATCAGAGGGTACCTTGGGAACAGTGGCGGTTGCTGGTTTATGTATATTTATGTATAAACAACCCCAGTTGTTTATACATAAATTCTTACATAAATTCTGCTAGAACAAGGAAACATGATCATTATGTAAAAGTGAAATGCTATAATAGTGGTTTTATTTACAGTGTACATGTAGCAAATAACACACAACAACTCCAGACTTCCCTCGCAAAGTCCACACAGGACTGAGGCAGAAAAGGCTCCACCTTTCAGACAGTTCCTCCAATCATCATGCAGAAGCCCAGCGCGCCCGCCCACTGCTCCAATGATCCATGATAAACAGCTGATTCTGAAAGAACTAGTGACACGTTCTAATTGCATTCTTGTACATGTTTGGTATTGAAAGATCAATACAACACAATATCTGACGGTATTTTAGAGGAAGCTGACCATCCCTTGCCATCTTAGAATAATTTCCACTGATTTGTTCTGAATTAATAAATGGTTAAAAGACAAGGAAATATTTTTTTTGCTGGCTTATAATTTGGCAAACAAAAAGCTACATTTCACTACAACATATGCTCTGGCTTTGGACTTTTACTTTGCAATTCAACTCTCACTCTCATACACATCACCCATACACCTGCACAGTACACTGCATACTTCAAAGTATACAGTACATGCACACTGAACTGTGGTAATGAGCTGGGGTGGCAGTTGTTTTTGTGATTCAGCGAGGCAAAACTGGCCAACTATCAATTCCACACAGTTGCACCTCCTCTCACCCCAACAGAGGGACCACCATTCGAGGACAGGCTGAACAGGCAGCTGTCATAAAATGTGACACAGTTTAGCCCCAGGAAATACTCTGAGTGAAAATGAGATCCTCTGGAGCTTGTATGTCACAGTGCATTATGCAAAGTGTGATACACTGAGCTGCATATGTCATAAAGTGTTACTCCTGCAGCGCTGTCATTCTGTGGACCTGAAAATAAAGGAACATTTTCATATTTTCATGTTGTGCCCATATTTTCTAGAAAAATGCAGCACCACACAAAGTCATAGAAAAGCTCTTTCTGTGTCTCAGGATTACAGAACGGACGGACAGATGCATTTTGTTTTTGATTCATATAAAGGCATTAAAATGCACACTAACATGAACAATATAGGTTTGAGGAAACAGATATATATATATATATATATATATATATAGATAGATATATATCTATCTATCTATATATATATATATATATATATATATATCTATATATATATATATATATATATAAAATATATTTTGAAGGTTTGCACCATTTAAAAAAGAACAGCTATTTGCCTCAACTCAATTTTCACACATTATATTAAAGTGTGGATATGTTGACAGCCTCTGAGTGTTGATATTTACTGTCCATCTAGGTCAACTTTCACACCACTTGTCACACATTAGCGTTGGATCCTCTTTGTGGAAAGTGAGAGAAACCAACTCCTCTGGATTTGTTTTATTATGTAATGCTTCAAGTTTGATGAACATTTTGTGATTGTATTGCATTGTCTCAAACTAATTTGACTTTCCTCTGAGATGACAGACACACGCACAGTCAATCCAGAGCCCAACAAGATTAAGTCATTAAAACTGCAAATGATTTAAAGTTGATATATTTTTCAGTCATGCTTCATCGACAGGAAAACCTTACACCAGTCAGAGATGGTACAATCCAATAAGTGTTGTCACTAAATATTTGATTTTAAAAGGTCGAGAAGCATCATCAAATAAAGAAAAAAAAGTGTCCATTATGTCACTGCTTTAATAGCTTTTAAATCTCAGTTGTGAATATATTACGTTGTTATTTGTGTCAGTTAAAGGTCACAGGAACAGAACCAAAGGAGCCAATTTTTTCCGTGAAGATAAAAAACTCATTCTGCACCAACATTCTAAATGCATCATGTTAATATTAACACTTGTATAGAAAACAGAATGATGGGAATAATAGCAGGGTAGATTCATTGATGTGTTCTGATTTCAAATTAATGATGTGTTTGTGCATTCTTATTCATGTTTTGATGTGGTTTATACACGAACAGCAGTTTTAGTTATTTTGTGTCTTATTTAACTGATTTTGAAAGTAAAAAAATGCAAGTAAATAGCAAAAAATAAAATCATTAAATTATTGGCTCTATCTGACAGCCTCTGTCATAAATTAACGAGCAGATTCCACGCATAACATAAAAAATTACAATTTCTGCCAGTAGGTCCAAAGCATGAGAAATTGAGGAAACTTGTATTGGATGAAAATTGCGGTTGAGCTTGCACAAGTCATGCAGTTGTGAAGCTGTGGAATGCAGCCAATATAAATTACTGGCATTAGTAAAACACATGTTCACTGAGGATAAGATATTAAATATGACATAGTAGTAATCTTATTTGACATTTAAGACATTTGGCAGGCTTAGCTAAACTCTCATGGCAGTCTGAAGGTCTCTTCAGGTCAAAAGAGGGGATTATGCTTACAGGAAAAGAGTGCTTTCTTGTTGCACTCTCATCACAAAGTGTGTGCCCTCTGTGAACCTATACAGCTCCAGCTGTGCTGAACTACCCAGTCCCAACAGGAGGATAACAACAATGGCCTTGCATTATCAAGGCACAACATCACATGGTGAATTGTAAGACATCAGGTACTGCTGAAAGGGAGCTAGACATATAACAGTCAGACACAATTGTCAATTCTGTGAATTACACAAAATGCAGCATTTTTAAAATATGCCATGCGTTGTGAGATTGTTTTAAATCGTGTTTCCACAGAGTGGAACGGTTAGGTTTGGTACGGTACATACAGTCATTTCCTGTGTTTCCATAATTTATAGTATAATATAATTAATAACTAGTCCCAACCGTTCCATACCAGAGAAATGGTGCGGATGGAGCTGGACCCACGACAGTCAGCTGATTGGGCAACAGAAATGTGTCACTATCTTGTGACACTAACCGGCGTTTCTTCAATGCCCGCAGTCTACTCGCATACAAAGCTTGAAGACTTGTGAAGACAAACAGCCACAAACCAAGCAGAAAAACCAGCAGCTCGATGTCCTCCATTGTTGTCTGTTGTGTTGCGTTTGAGGTAATTGTTTGTCTCCAGTCGCTGATGTGGCCTTCAGGCACAGCAAACACCCCGCTTATCAAGTAAATGTACTGTTCTCAGTAAAAATGCAAGTCTGACCAAGGGCTTTACCATTCCAAAGCGCAGCTGTAGTATGCAGCATTTATGTTGCATACTTCATCAGTATTGGTTGGCTACACTATTGGCCCTTTTCCACTATGGTCCCGGCTCACCTCGGTTTAGGATGCATCTTAGCCTGCGTGAAACTGTGGTGACTTTGTTTTACACGCGACCCACACACACACGCAAAAGCAGATTTCAGTGTAATTGAATCAAATCACTAGAATCACTGATGACAGTGTCGGTGGACAACAGCAGGGTTCATGTGGCTCGTGATCGGCAGTGGTCCCTAAATACACCAGACTGAGAGACTTTTGACATTTCTCTGGAGTCGGACGTCTCTTCCTGTGACGCCACTCAGTCTGGCGGCGTCGTAGAGCCGGTGGAAACACACCATATGAAACACTGGTATGATTTAATGCTTTTTTCATAGCTGACACAGCTATCACAATCTCACCTACACTGTAAATTTTTTTTTTTTGTTTTTACGGTAAAAAACTGGCAGCTGTGGTTGCCAGGATTCTACCGTAATAAATAGGGTAGAACTTGTTCTTACATTACGGTAAAAGGATTTGAGTACTGCTGTTTTCACAGTAAAGGTTGGAGGTTTTGCCACATTCTATCATATAAATAACACTTTTTTAATTGAAAGTAAAAGTATTAGTTAAGGATAATTAAAGGGGTTCTCCATGAAATAAAACAGCATTTTGTAACATAAAATTCTACTTGTTTTTATGGTAAAACTGGCAGCTGTGGTTGCCAGAAGTTTTGGCTCTTATAAATTTGATGGTAATTTTACATAAATTAACACAATGGTCAATAAGTTTAACAGTAAGAAAATTTATTTTTTACAAAAAAAAACACAAAAACACAAAATATACAGGTTTGGGATATATCTGTAATTAATACGCAGTTATTTAACAGTAGATTAATGTAATTTTTACAGGAAAAAATATGCAAAAATTACAGTTTCGGCAACTATATATATATTTACGATATTTCACTCTTACAAAAACTGTAATGAACTCTTTTTAAGTTTACGGTCTTTTTCTGTCATGGTTTGACAGTTTTTCACTGTAAAATCTACGGATATTTTTTACAGTGTACACATCCTGTGGTGGAAGCACCAACCTGATCTAGATTATATAGTGCAATATCGCTTGGTGGCTTTATTAACAGTGGGTAACAGTCCAGATTTTCTCTCCATTACAATGCCTTTGGATTTGGTTGGATGAGCAACATTGCATTGGTAAGCAAAGAGAAACCTTACAGTGCAGCTTCTTGGTGTTTCAAGAAGCTGAAATATTCCCACGAGAAACAGCCTAAATTACCATCAGCATAATAACAGAGCTGTGGCCTGTCTCTCCAGTAACCCATCCACCTGGACACTAATCTTCTCAGGTCATTTAATTTAACACCATTCCTTGTACTTGTTCAAGCTTAATCAGAAACGACAGAACAAGCTGATCAATAAGATGGAAATGATGACAGCGAGGCCTCTAATGCTGAGAGTGAATAATCTATGTGACTAAGTGAAGGACTGCAACTGTAAAAAGAGGAGGAACGCCAGGGCAAATTTATGTCACTTCAAACTGAATTAATCAAACACTGATATAAACGACAGGCCAAACACTATGCTGTTCACTCTGTAATGAGGTGTTTCCACCACAGCTTTGATTTTGTTTAAACCTATGACAGTTAGTCTGTTCACACTGAACCTTATAATCATAGTCATTTCAGGGGACAATGTTTGATAGGAGTAAAGGTCTGACGTCAGATTTGTCTCATCAGTGACCATTTTATTTCAATGGGGGTTTGGGGGTAGGATCAGTGTCTTAACAACCACTCATTTAAAACATGTCACATTCAGAAATGTCCC
This sequence comes from Solea senegalensis, assembly GCF_019176455.1. Lineage (NCBI taxonomy): Eukaryota > Metazoa > Chordata > Actinopteri > Pleuronectiformes > Soleidae > Solea > Solea senegalensis. Next base: position 10,302,048 of record NC_058027.1, on the reverse strand, counting down.
CTTAAATGATGAACTCCAGAGAAAATCAAAAAAAAAATTCATTCATAAAATTTTGAATGGGATATTCTGGTTACACAAAATGTATTTATTTGTTTCAATTATTTCTAAGGCATTCGAAATGACATACTTGAAATTCAGAGGTGCCAATAATTTTTGACAAGGACTGTTCCAACAATGTTATTTTATTTTGAAATTCTTCTGAAAGTGGAGTTCTGTTTTTCTGCTCTGATGTCTTATCACTGTTTCTGGTGTCAAGACTTTTAAAAATGTAACTCCCATGCAGCCAGTGTTTGTTAAAACAGCCCCTAGCTACACTAGGTTAAGTCAAAAAACTAAATGTAATCTTTTGAACATATCAAAGAAATTTCTGTTGTCACAGACTTCAGTCTCCAAGCACTCGTATTTCTATAAAGAAAAGAATAAACCATCCACTTTACAGTGTCACAGCTGAATAACACAGAAAACTGGTCACTTCACTGGAAGCTGGGGGCCAGAAATCAATATCCATGGCAGGCTGTGAGGAATAAAGCAGCTCTGCTAAGTGACAGCATGACACGAGCCCTCTGAACACATGCAGCCTGTCTTTACCTCTTTCAAACAAGCTTCTATGATGTGAGTTCAGTGCTAGTAACTATGAGTCCACACAGAGTGAAAATAGTATTCAGTGCACAACCTTGTGGAAAATGACACATTCAATCTCACATGTAGTAAAGTGTGTTTTCATTCCTGAATGTCAGACCCAAAGCCAACACCTTGTACATGTTCCCCGTTCGTTTTGCTCATCACTGCTCTCTCATTGTGCGTGTTATGCACATGCAGAAGAAACAATGAAAGGGCAGAACAATAAACACAGTCAGAAAGAAGCAACAAAAAAGTAAAACTGCACACACTTTGACAATCAAATTTACATTCTTCAACGTAGAAATAAAAATGGATTGGATTGCAGTCAGATGTGTTCATGTTTGACAAATCACATTTAATGTATTGTCTCCTTATTTTAACTTCTCCTCTACTTGTTTTTCACATTTTATTATTTACTGGGTGTTAAATCTCCCTTCAACTTCTTAGAAAGACTTAAGACTCCAAGAAAAATGTTTTCAACTTTCAAATTCATCGAAGCATGATTCAAAAGGCCACCTTTTTTTGTCTGATCCACACCTTGGATGTGTGGTTTGACCCATGCTCCAAAGCACCTTTCACACCTGCTATTTTTGCTCTGAAACACTGACAAGTCTGAAGGCCTGGACCAAACAAGATACAGCATGTGTGAAATCTAATGCTTCTGCATTAATGTCAGCAGGTTTCTCAGGCTACATGTCCAAGTGACCCAATTCTGATCTTTGCCTCCCATGTGGCACAAAATTCGATATGACCCAGAGGAGTGTAAGCAGGAAACAAGCATGTGCACTCAGGTGTCGTCAGATCACATTAATCATTTGCATTTACAATTTAAGGGGACAGATCAGATATTCCTCCGTCAATGCAACTTCCATGCAATTAGGAAGATGGTGAATGATCTAAATATATGTGTAAACTGTCTACGGCCACATGACTCGCTTTGAACCTGTGCAATGGAGGATGAGGACTCAAACCTTGGTTCCATGCCTTTTAAGCCTTTCAAATGAGGATTTCTAAATTTAACACCCCTCTGACTTGATGTGTTAGTCGGTATAATGCGGATATCAGATATGGGTCACTTTTGAAAGACAATGTCAAAGATGTTGGTCATTAAGACCTACAGTCTTACATTTCAAATAAGGAAGTGCAATTTCTCACTTCATGTTAGAGTGGACAGAAATATATCTTAAATGGTATAACTTTGCAATTGTTACTTTCCACTTGTTGCTGTGATTGACAGTTTCATGTTACTCGCGTGTCTACAAATGCGTGAAAGAAGCCTCAGGTGTTGCTAACCAAGGTGGTTGTGGGGGTGTGCTGCATGCTGCTTCTGCCATTACCAGAAAAACTAAACCTGGGAGCTGCTGAGATGATTGTAGTAGCTGCAGCCGCACTGAATTCAAACATTCAGCTGAGAAAAAAAACAGGCCACTCCATGTGTCGTGCATGTGGCTTCTGTGTGCTTTGTATGTTGTCCTTGTTTACTGCTTTCCTCCCACATGTCCACAGTGTACCCCGCCTTTTGCCCTGACAGGTGGGATTGGCACCAGCAGCCCCGCGAAGTGTTAGATGATGACTGAATGAATTAACTTAAACTAAAAGGTTGGTTTCAAAGCTTATTTCAGAGTGGACAAAGACTACTTTGACAGACTTCTTTGGTTGGAGTATCAATGCTTTGCCAACGATTGCTGCAAGAAGAAAAGAAGTGTTTTCATTTTCACATGGCCTGGATATGGCCAGAAAAAAGGCACATTGCAGTCTTGCTGTAATTTGTGCCAGCACTCAACTGGTGATTTGTAAGTAAAAAGATGTTTAAAAATTGAGGTATAAAGACTCATACTGTTTAAAATGCAATGTTCTTAAGATGTCTCAGTTACACAACAGTGGTTTAACAGCATTTTAAACAACTTTATATTTAGATGCAGTAGTTTTAATGCATATTTTACAGCTGCACAAAAAGGGAGCAACTCTGACGCAGAAATCTGTGTATGTGGGCTTTAGGATATTTTAGGCTGTGACGGTTTCACTGCCATACACAGAAACAAAAAAAGAGATTGTTTTTCTCTGTGAAGCCGCAAAGTAAAATGAAATAAAATTCCACTGTGACAGTTTCTCAAGTGTTTTTTAATGTGTACCAGGATTCTTTTTGGAACAGTGCACAGAGCTATATTAGGAGGTCTTTTGTAAGTAGCAGTTCATTATAAATGGAGCACTGTGACTGTGTGGTCCAATAATAGATTACAGAATTGTTTTTTTGCGATTTTTAATATTGTTAGAAAATGGCCTATGTTTTTAAACTAATTGGACAACCCTTGGCTCCCAGGAATCATGAAAGAGGGAAATATTACCTATAAATACAAGAGCAGTGCTGAATTGGCTTTTTCACAGACAGTAACAGCAATTTGTCTTTTTGCATGTTACAGCACTTTGGCAGTGTTAGGAGAAAAAACAGATTTAATATAAGCCACCCTCTGGGTCCCAGAAGGAACACACCCCCCTGTTAGCGCAAAACACTGAACAAACACACTCAGCATTTTGGTTTCCCTGCCACTCAAGTTTTCATTACACACTAGCAGGGGCACAATTACAGTAACTCTATGATTTTAATTTTCTCTGAATGGGCTTTTTTATACACACAGCTGCTGTTTGCTCAAGGTAGAGGATCTAATGTTCAATTCCTTAGCTTTGAGTTACCAAATCAACAGCAATGCCAGAAAATAGCTTCAGTGTAAATGACAGATTAATGACAAAACTCCTATTCTACTCCTGTTCTGCTGAAGGCCCTCTTGAGGACATAGGCACTGGAGGTATGAATCCTCCCTGACTCAAAATTAATGTACTATTCCCAGACACTCCCATAACCATGTGTTGTCAATTAATATTGCTGCATTTCCTAGCCTTTTAATTCAAATTTTCAAAAATGTACAGTGTGATACATTCATCAAACCTATCTCTTAAAAATTGCTGGTTTAGCTATTGTCCGAACACTAATTCGGTGTTACAGTCTGTCAGTAACATTTCTATATTCTGGTTTGTTAACTTGGGCTCAAACTGATTTTAAAGTGGAAGTTATATGTTTTGTGGAAAACCAACATCAAACAAACCTTGTTTCAAACCTTGTATTTTAACTGTACACTGGTGCACTGGCACATCTTACTGGTGATACAAGGTTAAAGCGCATTTATAAACTCATTTTATGTTGACACGTTATGCAAATGTTCATATCCTGAAATGTTGACATGTGTATTGCAACAGCTGGCAGGTGTTTTAGCAGTGCTGCAAACACAGTGTTCACAAAGGCTTACATTATGCGCAGTTTATCAAGCTAACAGTGATAACAAGCTATTGGTCAATTTAAACAACTGTTTGTGCACTGACTATATGCTGCACAGTAGAGTGGGTGTGTGTGTGTGTGGGTGTTTGCACACTGTGCACAACAGCTTTCTGTGTTTTCCTAATTTGTCTTTTGGTCTTAGTGGTTAGGTTCATGTAATGTCAGTGTTGTTGGTTCTCTTAACACAAAACAATTTGTCCAAAAAACCTTTTGAGATTCACTTATCCAAATACGACTGTTATTTACTAACACATTGTTTATATACGTTTATATGGCTTTGTTTCTTCCAGAACTAATTTCCTTCCTGTACACTTGTTATGCAATGTTGCTGCAACATCTAAAACGCTTGTCCACTTGGAACATTTTCTGTCACTTTCAGAGAAGCACAGACTGACTGAGTGTTGTGCGTCTTGTTAAATGCAGCATGCTTCAAATAATGTCTTTCTTGATTCCAGCACATTTGTTTCTCTTCCTTTTCCTCTTTGTCAACAGTCAAGCAGCTAAATCAGTATTAACTGTGCTTTTAAAGCAAAAGGCTGTGGAGTGGTTATCAGAAACTTCATGTGTCAAATCATTTGCATTTGCAATTTTGACACTGATAAGGAAGAGGATATACATCCACAGTCTGTTAACCCACCAGCTCTACCAAGCCACATCTATACATAAATGCAAGGGGCATCTGTCTGTCTGTCTGTCTGTCTTACTGTTAATAACATAACTGTCCAACAGGTCGCTTCAAACTTGGCATGCGGGCATGAGAGCAATTATGTACAATTTAATTGTTTTACACCTACATGTTCACTGATAATTACAACAACAACAATAATAATACTAATAATAATAATGATAATAATTATTAGTATTATTATTTATAAAACATCTTATCCATGCCCTCTGTTAACAGAAGCAAATATATGTTGATACTTAAATCCTTATACCTCTTTGAATTAGTCGAGAGTTGTTTTTAACAACATAAAAAAAGCATTGCTTTGTTGTAATGTGTCACATACAAAAGAATTAGGACCACTGCTGCAACCTTCTGCTGGTTCCTCCTTTATTTCTCCCTTTTTAAACTCCACATATATAGTGTATGAGTGATCCATAACACTGCCAGTAAAATACAAATACTAGGTATGTAAGAGAGTACTGACAAAACCTTTCACATCACTTCAATCTGTCAATGCCATCTACCCACACCTTGTTAATTTACAATAAACACTGTCACTCTCCCTGGACGTCAAGAGCACAATCACTCTTGCGTAACAAGTCAGGGCCTGCTGTCTCTGATATGTGACAACAATCGATCAGACCACATTGCCTGTCCGTTCACTACAAAAAATGACATTGCATGCCATAATTCATTGCAACCCTTTTCACTTAGACCTTCATTTCTGTCACTGCGTTTTAATGCATGTCAGCGATAATGTGAAATGTGTTGTCATGCAGACAACATATTCACCAAGGAAATTCTAAACATTAAAGCCAGCTAACCTTTATTATTCAACGATATCAGTGACCACCTACCAGTTTTTACAGTTTACGACGATAAGTGTGAGGGGAATCAACTATGAATGACTAACTAGCACAACATTATAAAGTTGTATACAAAGAAATTGATACTGACGAGGCATATGATGCAATTTATTTTAAATATTCACATCATTGTATGATAAAAACTGTCTATTGTACAGCTTTGAAGTCATTATCAATGACTATACAGCAGAAACCAAACATGTGCCTGTGAAAAGAAAAGTACACACTATTGAGAATTTATTTAAAAAAAGGAACTAACAAGGCAGAAAATGTATATAAAAATACCAAAATAAGTTAACCAATATTATATGAATGAATACTAGAGTAAAATATTGACGAATATGATTTTCAAAATTTCAAGACTTTATCATTTCAAAACCAAATGAAAAGTTGTACCACTGTATAAAACTGGGGAACGACACTTCACAAATTACAGCCCTTTTATCTACTTCCACAATTCTCATAACAGATCAGACAAAATTGTAGACAAACTTACTTTCTGTCAGTCAATATGGATTCTGATCAAACAGTTCAATATCACTGGCACCAACTGAGGAAATTACAAAAGCTATAGATCATACAAAGTATGCAGTAGGAGTATTCATAGATCTTATAAAAGTGTTAATTGTAAAATATTAATCAATAAACTAGACTGGGTTTGTTTAATTTGTTTTATAAATGATATTTGCATGGAATCAAAAATATTAAAAGTAGTACTGTTTCCAGATGGTGATGATGTTTGCAGATGACGATGAACCTCACTGTAAATCAGAAAGGTGGTTCAGTGAGTTGCCGAAAACAGGTATTGTTAGTTAGTTTCATCATATTTATATAGTTAGTTTCATCATATTTATACAGTTAGTTTCATCATATTTGAATAACTGTGCAGGGATTTGGGGCAATACTTATAAATGTACACTATCATCACTTTTCATTTAGTAAAAAAAAGAGCCATAAGGATAATTCATAATACCTTCACTGATCTGAAATTCACTGATCTGGTTCATTTTCAAGTTGCATAATTAATGTATAAAGTAATAAACAACCTGCTCTCTGGCAATATTCAGAAATATTTTTTTTAATAGAGATGGGGAATATAATTTAAGGGGGTGTTGAATTTAAAACATTTTTGCATCCACGTAAAGGTAAAATATGTGGAGTGGAACTGTGAGATACAAACGTGTGTTTTCATGAGGTACAGGGAGGAAGTAAATCTTGGATAGGGTCTCACAAAGATCATGTAGCAGTCAAACGTTTGGACACACCTTCTCATTCAATGGTTTTCCTTTATTTGTATTTCCTACATCGCACATTAATACTCTAGACACCCGAAATATGAAGGAACACATATGGAATTATGCAGTAAACAAAAAACACCATAATAATATAATATGTTTTATAATTGAATTAAAGTAGCCACCTTTTGCTTTGACATTCTCTCATTCAGCTTCATAATGTCTTCAGTATTAATCTACAATGTAGAAAATTAAAAGAATAAAGAAGACGTTGTGTGGCCTAGCTTTTGACTAGTACTGTATATCCTCTTGTTTATTCACATTTAATTATATATTATTTATATTGTGTATATGTAAACACGTGCATGTCTTTATGATGTGTGGGTATGTACAATGGAATATATAGGGAGTGCAAACAGGATGTCAACTGATGATTATCATGTACTAAACAGTGGAGAATGGGTAGGGTTAAACAAGCTTAAGTTTCTTCCTCCACCTTTTCAGACTTTTTTTTGATTTTAGTTTTTATTGTATTATGTTCACATGTTCAAAATAAAGCCGTAACATTAATGCAGCAACACCATGGCTGCAGTGTGTAATGGGGAGAAGTAAAAAATACAAAAATAAAAAAAGGACATTGTTTTTGAAGGGAGCTTCTCCATAAATCAGACTTGACTTGACAGCATTTGATATGACTGTTCTCATTACATGTCACATGGGCCACATATCAGATATATGTATTTGTATCTACAACCACTTGAAGCATTGCTATTATGAAAACCCACAGAAACACACCACAACAACACATTACCTTTGTAGTCACGTCCCTCAATGTGCATTAGTTTGTACCGTTTGATCTGTGCTGTCGTGCTTTGTTACTGTTCAAATCCTTTTAAATCACAATAAAAGTGACTTGACTTCATTGAAACAAGTTGAACATGAAGCAGTAATTATAAAAAGAGTTGCAGCTTGCTATTAATGACTGATTAACCTCTGTGGTTTCATCTGCTTTTGCCTTTCAACAAAACACTCCATTCACTGTCGACTCCAGTTTCCAAAATGGGACATTTTTGTGTATCAAGAAATTCAGTAAATGCCCAGATGCATGACAATTTTTTTTCCTTTTTCCTTTCTGTCATTAAGCCACTTAAAAAGCAACAGAAAAACATGAAAGGAAGAAGACAACTGTTTCATAGCATCAGCAGCTACGAGCTGAGAGTGTGTGGCAAAGCTGTCTATTACAATGCTCAGTGAGAAACTGATGAATCCCAGCAGGATTCAAGTCGGTCCGTAAATCAATCTCTCTCAAAATACTCATAATAGGCGCTAAAAGCAAATCATTGATAACGACTTCAAAGTGAAATGCAGCCATAAAGCTTCCCGCTGACATCACAACACAAATCACACAGATCTGCAACATAAGGACACAAATGCTGGTAAAAACAACAGCATATGGTTAGCATCACTGATGTACCTTTCATTTCCTTCAGGAACTGGGAGCACTTTGTTGATATGCTTTTCAAAAACACCACATTAAAAGATGATATGCATACTCTTTTTTTTTAATATACAGAGGTTCAGAAATGGCACTTTTGACGATTAGAGCCAGGGGTCAAACCATCAACCTATGGGTCAGTGGACAATCTGCTCTCTCCTTAGCCACAGCCAAACAAACATTAAACGCATATCTCTGTGTGTTTCTGGAGAACAGTGTATCCAGCATCTAAAAATGAGAACATACTAATGTTAACTCACCTCTATATTCAATTTCTGAAAAGGTTGAAAAAAGTTTTCATTGAGCCGTTTGCAGGAAATGCTCGGCATCTTAAACTGGACCGTGACAGGACATATAATTCATACTCACAAAGCTGTCCATGCACAACTGTCTCTGTTCTCCAGTAGTTTCTGATCTACTGTTTTGGTTTTTCCTTTAAGAGGCTAATAAATAATTCAAAAGGTGAGTGACTGAAAAGACACAACAAAGATATATAGGACAACCATAAGGTGTGGTTCAGTCACACACAAGATCATTAAATGAGAACATTTAAGAGTGTAACCTGAGACCAGGGAGAGTGCACTCTAAGATGGTAAAATGATAATGCTTCAGCACGTTTGACCTTTGTGTTTCTGCACTTCTCACACAACTGCAATTGAGTTCCAGTAGTTGACGTCACACAACCAAGGTAACGCCCTCTGGCAGGAGACGACACGTTCACCTCTATAGACATATATATAGGCTACTAATCAATGGATAAATCAGGCAATATGTCAAAAAACTCATCTCTTCACCGGTGAAGATGGATAATGGAAGCGCATTTGACCAGATTCCCAAAGATCCAGGAAAACAGTGGAGGTGAATCGCTGCTCTGAAACATGCAGAAGACGACGCAGCGATGGGAGCCTATCAAGCAACGGATTCTGTGCTTAACACTTGATAAATAATGGATTCAGTCTAACTGGCATCCAAGTCTGTACAGCAACGTTAACACAGGGAGTTGAAGATGTCAGGATACTGAAGACTGGAATAATGTTATCTCTGGTTGTTTTTCAACCTCGTATAAGGATGAGATATATTCAGTCTATCAAGTTTTGTGATATCAATCTCCACAGATTTAAAGGGTGCAGTGAACTCTGACAGGTTCAATCCAGCACGGGTCCCATTCTTAGGCTGCCATGATAGTGGTTCATCAAAACCGACTCACATCTGGACACATCTGGAATTCTATTGATGCAGGCACATGTTTCTTGTGATTTGCTGTATATCCAAGATGTGTTCATACCCTCAAAGGTAGGGGCTCCAACCAACATACAATTTAACAAAGTTTATTAAAACCACCACCCAAAGTAAGGTTTATGCCACAGCTGCCCTAAATTAACAGAATTGAAAAGATCAAAATCATGTTTCTGTTTCTGTAATGGTTAATACACCAGTGTGTTATTAAGTTATTCAACCAAAATATATTTTTAATGCTAAAATATAATTATTATTGTTGTATTTTCAAATTTACTGAGTAAAGCACATCATTATTTCTTAATTAAGATGTCAAATTGTGGTTTTACTTGCATTCCTGAACAGCAAAATGTGTTTTAGTGGTTGAATGTTATGCTTGATTAATTTCTGACTTCTCTTTGGATATCAAAAGGTGAATTTAGTTTGCCATTTGCCAAATAAATAACAATAACTTTTTTTAGTTTTAAACACATTTTTGAAAGATTTCCATTTTCTCAGTTTTTGTGCTCTAATTTACTAATTTTAACTTTGTTAAGCACTGTAAATTGAATGCATTACAGATACAATTTTGACAGTTTGTTCACATGATTAGTATCTTAAATCTGAACTGCCCTCACAAACAGCACACTTGAAAAAAATACCTTTTCGCAAACATCATTAACAACATATTGTGAGACCACGCGGCACTAAGCAGGAGCATTTCTTGCTACACCAAACCGCTCCTAACCTTTCTATATCATGTTGCGAAGTTAAATGTTATTCAGTGTCTTGCTTGAGCTCACACTTGTATGGGGTTTTCCAACATTGTGCTTCCTGTTTGGCCTGGTATGCTGCTTGACCAAGGCAGGGAACATTTTAAGAGCAGAGCCATCGCCGTCAAGTCTAATTGCATTTCCATTTGTTGCAATAAATGGTTCAATTATGACGAGAGTGCTCCTGACTGAAGTAACTTGATCCCCATTGATCACCATAGGAAACATTCAGAAACTGTAAGTGACACTTAGCGCTGCTCTCCTCCCTTGTATAATTTTGCCGTGCTTCCGTGGTGCATTCCGATGACGTCATTGTGCAGCGCATGGGCATTTGTGGTGCTGGTAAAAAAGACAAAACACTCAGCCTTGATGTGTATGGTCAAAAAGCCACGTGGAATTTAATATGACTGTTCTCATTTAATGTCACATGGGCCACATATCAGATCTATGTATTTGTATCTACAACCACTTGAAGTGACACAAATCTGATCTGAAAATTGGAATTGGTGATCTGATTTCTGTGTCTACAGAGACCTGAAAAGATTGGATATGAATGAAATGAAAAAAACAAAACAAAAAACATTTTAGCCTAGTAATCTGACCATAGCCTAAAAGCACTGGCATGTTAATTTTATTCTTTCTTAATTTATAATTCAGTTAACTCTAATCAGGTCAAAATGTTGGCATGTTAATGAAGATTATATGGTAATGAAGATCAGCAGGAAGCCTGGTATATAAAAACAAAACAAAAAAAAACCCCTACTGTGTGTAACAAACATTAAAGCAGAGATTTATCTAATGCCTCCTCGTTCGTATCTTAGTTCTTGTCCCTCTTCCAAATCAAGATGCTGTGGTGAAAGAAAAACTAATCCTTAATTGTTCATTGCAAATCCTAATTATGGCCTTCTTTATGGGTCATTTAGTTAGTTAAACTGATCAGATGCACAGTACAGCTGATATGGGCAACCTGCTGTGAAGATCACTTGATTGATGGAGTAAAGTATCTACATTTACCTCTGATTACCCTGAGCATTGTTAAGCAAGCATGAACAAATGTAATATGTAGCATTAACAGACATTCATTTAGACTGGCACGGCAGTGTGGTGGTTAAAACTATTACCTCAGATGGACAAGGTTTAAAGTTTGAACCTCTGGGCCACATTGTCTCTGTCTCCCTTGCACATTACAAAGACATGCAGCTTAAGGAGCTTGAATACTCTAAATTGCCCATGTGTGATTGCCTCTCACCTAATGTCCGCTGGGAATAGTTTCAGCCGCTGTGACCCTCAAAGAACAAGCTGTATAGCTAATGGATAATGCATAATAGACGGAGATATTCATTTAGATTTAATTGTCTGTGATATCATCTTAATGCATAAATCAACAAGAATACTTTGGGCTGATCTACTGTATTATCCTGCATCGTTTACTAAATCATTTATATCATGGTAACATATGACAATGTATGTTCACTAGAGAGTTAATGATGACTACATACTTACATGCACACATAGTACAACAACATAACTTTATGAGCACAGCACCTTTGGGACTTTTTATTGTAGTTCAGGAAGAATCATCTCATTGACTGAAACATTAGGGCCAATCCAATCTGACTAATAATTATTCATTTAAGGGCAAAAACACCACTGTCAAACTCTAGCCAATCCTTTTAACCCACTTTGTTCAAATGTTTGTGTTAAGTGGTATAACACAATCAGAGCGCTCAGTGTGTGAACTCACTACGGTTGCCAACCTTCTGATAAGAAAATAAGATCTTATGGTTAATTGGTGGTCCGATTCACTGCAAGTCCTGTGTATCATAGCAACAGAGACACAATGAGGTGTAAGGTATAATGGCGACCGGAGGACATGGCTCAGGCAAAAAATAGATTTGCTTGATAGAAAGTTTAATATATTGAAATACTATTGTAAAACAGTGCAACCACATATTTTACTCAACGTTTACTAACCTCTCCCCACTCTAGTGTGTTGTGTCATCCACTCTAGTTGTAAACCTTCCACACAATACACATCAATGTAACATTCTGGGATAGGCTGAAATGCTTTATCTGTAACAGAACAATCCTCCTGTCCTGTGAAGGACATGAAAGAGCTGAATTACAGGATACAAGTCCTACATTTGTGAACGTTTTGAAGTTTGAATGAAGCTTCTACTTTAAAGGATGTGGAACCAGTAAGTAGTAGAAAATTGGTGCCATTTGAATTGTCTTTGAAAAAAGGTTGAATATTTCAAAAATTTAATTCTGAATAGACTAAATAATGTCCTCGTTGAGCTGAATGTGTTGATGTTTGAATGAAGTTTGACGAATGAAAAAACAAAGCAAAGAAGCAACAGAACAGCTTCATACAGTGGGAAAACATATAGTGGGAGCAATCTTACATTTAAAAACACAGAAACTCTGCAGCGGAAGCGAGGCAAGTTCTCAAAGATGCTTGAAACAACAACAACAATAAAAAAGTGCTTTACAAATAAAGCATACATTAAATACATATTAACAAATAAAAAAAAACGAAATTTGCACTGCTTTAAAATGTGGTGGAAATCATTAATTACACTTGATTTGATGACTGATAACACATTTCAATAGCTATTTCTGCAAAGCTTCCATGCTTTTAGAGCATAAATCCATCCCTTGCACAGCCTACATGGCTTATAAATCCAATCATCCCTGCATTTTGGCAGGTTACTTCTCTGAGATTTGTGCTCTCACTAAATTAATATCATTAAGTCATTGTTCGGTTCTTCATTTCAAGCACCTGATCATGTTAACAAAACTGCTTCTTCAAAATTGGCCTCAAATTAACTTCAACATCTGGCGAAAATCAGTTTTCCCTCTGAAGTGGTGAGTAATATAGCATGGCAATTTTCAGTGTCTCTTCAGCATCATTTTTCATGATCTTGTGATGTAATTAAATAGCCTGCCTGCAGTTCAGAAAACATAAAAGCATTCACCGCAACTGGTGAGCCATTATAAAGCATGATGAGCCTGCTGTGTGAAAAACCTTTTACACTGAAAGTATAACCACACAATCTGCTGTGAACATCTGGAAAATACAGTGTTGTGTGGGGTTCTTTTATTGATTTTATTTTATTATGTTAAGTTTATGAAATATCTTTGTTTCTAAAAATCTTTTATGCCTCATTATTAGGAGTTTTTGGCATGTCATTAAGGTGCCAGATGTCAAGTAAATCCCCTTAAAAGTTTCCCCACTGAAAAAAATGCAGCCAAAATAATCAAAAACTATGTATTTGCATAGCAAGTGAGAAAGGAGCTTGCCAAGTTTATTAACTTCTATGAAACCAATCAGAATAGTCTAAATCAATTATGGGGCAAGCAGTTCTTGATAGCATTTAATACATCTTAGTAATGGTCTGCAGAAGTTTCGTATTGATGTTTTTCAGGTTTCAGAGCTAAGACAAAAACTAACAATGGAATCATTCGACTTTAAATGACTAAACATGTCTGAAGAGAGGTGCCGCCAAAGTGGCAACTGTACGTTACTTTTAATGAGCCCATGTCAAAGCGAAAGGGAGATAATGTGATGCGACATAATGTCAGAACAGTTACAACGATATTTGCCAGCAGAACGTTCTTTTCTTTTCTCCTTTTCTTCTTACACGCTGTCTAAGGTGTCAGCGGTAAATGTCAGACTTTGTTGTCAGTCCCTCCGAATCAAAGAGAAAAAAACTTCTCCTCAAACGAACTATTTTGTTCTGATGTTTCAGCGGTCGTGCCACAAGAAATTGACTGTAGAGAGACTGTTCCTCAGCCAACACACAGCACAATAGTGTGATCACAATCCAGATCAAACACACAAGCCGGTGACACAGTCCTGTCGGCATATGTGTCCACGTTTGAGTGAACGCAACAAGACCCACCACCCCACTTGTCTCTAGGCGTTGACAGAATATACTTTAATCAAAAAAAAAAAAATGCTGGGATGAAATGTAAGTCTATAAGAGTGGGTGTCTGATCTGATAAAACATTCTTCCCTCATGGTGACATACAGCAGTTTTGTGTGAAAAGAAACACTGAGATTAAAGGAGTTTGAATCTTTTACAGTATGTCACCTTGTGTGGCCTTAAATGATACTTCAATGACTCACCTCTTGCTGCAGATCCTTGATGATTTTGGTTTTTTTCTCCATCTCCACTTTGAGAAACTTAATCTGAAGACAGAAAAACAAAGACACTAAATCAACAGCAGCGCTGCGTAATTGTCTATTCAGTGAACATAGCTGATGAAGGTTATGGACGTTGCGTGTAATCGTTTAAGCAATGTATGGGAATTGTGACAATTAACAAAAGACAGGGCTGTTATCTGATCCACTGCCCTTCACTGGTAAAGGGCACGACTCTAGTGGTATGAAAACACCAACACAAAACACAGAACACCACTGATCAATCTTAAAAAAACACAAATATGTACTGTACATATATATATATATATGTATATATATATATATACATATATATATATACAGTGTATGGCAGTTTAGTATTGACCAAACATTACTTGTACAGGAGTAAAATGTGTAAAAAAACAAAAAACATGTTTCCATAAGAAAATATCATGCATCATAAACTGACAGAGGAAAGAAGTGATTGGTTGAATCTTACTGCTCTAAGGCAGGGGCGTCAAACATACGGCCCAGGGGCCAGAACCGGCCGCCCAGAGGGTCCAATCGGCCCACAGGATGAATTTGTTAAAATTTCACACTAATCTAAACGTAATGTCAAATGCTCCAGATACCCGTGACTAAATGTTTGTGCCTTTATAGATCCAGTGTGCTGTGTAAATAGTAAATCTAGGCATGATATTGTTGAAATTGCACTTATATTTCTCAAGTTCATGTGAGAGGTTCATGTTTTGTAAAATTATCCTTCAGTAAATGTAAAACAAAGGAGAAAAAACAAAGGGGTTCTTGTTGTTCATAGGTTATTATGCTATTATTTCACTATTTTTACTGGTCCGGCCCCCTTGAGATCAAATTGTGCTGTATGTGGCCCCTGAACAAAAATGAGTTTGACACCCCTGCTCTACGGGGTTCATACACATAGTCACAATTTCCCCCACATTCTAGCTAGTGCACCCGGGGGAACTGTAAACTAGATGGCACCAGTTGACTCACATCCTGAGACAGGGCATGATAACAAAAAAAGGTCACTGCTGCAAAATATCATGAAAAATATAAAATAATAAATATATCCACACACACACACACACACACACATAGTGGAAAAAGAAAATACATGCTAGCAGAATTTAGTTGGGAATTTAGATGGATCCATGCATGAACAAGTAATGAATGCTTGTAATTATACCACAGTAATCACTTAACACTGCTTTAGTAGCAAAACCAATGTTTTTGCATTTATTGCCTTTAATTTATTGTCTTTAATTTAAACAGTATGGCCAATGTTGGCAGGTTTAAATGCAGGCAGTATATTGAGGCCCCTACCATCATAAAGTGACAGTGGCACAGGGGCTCATTGCAGTAGTGAAATTTTAAAGCGTAGTTTTCATTTTCAGTTTGCCACCAATCAAAGCTTAAATACTTTTTTAACCTTTGTCACATGTTGTATTTCTCTTGGGTCTTACAAAGTTAGTTTAGTGGAATGGCTGTCCAGAAATGTTTTATGTGAGGCTCTCTCATGCACTTTGTGTAGGAGTAAATGTTTCATTCATTCCTTCATGGAAGCAGGAAGCAGCACATAACTGATGTCGCCTGATTCAATAGCCCATATGCTTATCATGTCGGAGTGATTTCTTTGTCGCAGCCCTGTCATTATGAATTTTAAACACCCATCGCAGATGTCAAACTGCTGCCATCTATATATTTCTGAAACAAAGAACACTCATAGGTTGAGTATTTGTCTGTTCTTTCTTTTGTTGTTTCTTAAACGCCGCTTGTCCTTGAGAGAGGTCATCAAGATAGTCCAGGGAACAGAGACAGAAACGAGGAAAAGATTCATGGGGCTTGTGACCTAATACCTACTATACACCCCAGGGAACAGAGAGCTAAGCTTCGCCAGTGGACTCACATCCCTTAGCATGGCATGATAACATCAAGGTTCATGTTTCAGTCACAGTCACTGCCGCGGGGAATGATTAAAAAAAAAAAAAAAAAGGGAAGGAAGGATGGAAAAGAAAAATAACCCATCTTGGTAAAGCATCTGTTTTTCTATTTCATAGTTCCCATTAATAATTAAAAAAAATACAACATACTGACTTACTGTTGACAAATCATTTATCAAACAACACAAATGTCTACCATTCTACACCAGTGGAAAGGGAACTTGACTTGTAACCAGAAGGTCGCCGGTTCAAATCCCCACCCGGCCAAAAAGGGCTGGGGTACCCCTGAGCAAGGTACCCAACCCCCCAATGCTCCCCGGGCGCCACTCAGTGTGGCAGCCCACTGCTCCTAATTCTAGGATGGGTCAAAATGCAGAGGAATACTTTCCCTAAGGGGATTAATAAAAAAAAACTAACTAACATTCCAATTTCTGCTACTAAGGTGAGGCTGTGGAAGACACCGTTGGCAGATTTCCACCGGCTCGACTCGCCTCGCCTCGCCTCGTCATGGCACAGCACGGTTTAGGTTGCAACTCCACTACAACAAAAAGTACCTATTTAACATGGGCGGAGTCATCACTCCACGGCGGCATGAAAAACATACACAAACCAGTGACTAGTGACTTTACACCAGACTCCTGGTAGTTGTTAGAGATTAACCCACATTTTTAGGATTGTTAAGTAGTTTTAACTGATCTTCGGCTTGATTTCTGTGCACACGTTTGGCGGGTCCTGCGACCTATACACAGGTGCGACATTTTTCACATGTTTGGTATTTTCACATTGGGCGCTGTAGGCTTGTGTACCTTGTAGTCTGATTTTGTAAAATAATTTCCCAAATAAAATGCGACTTATAGTCCGGTGTGACCTATGTATGTTCTTTTCTTCTTCATTATGCATTTTTTGGCTGGTGCGACCTTTACTCCGGAGCGAGGTATACCCCGGAAAATATGGTCTCCCTCCTACTCCACAGACTACAGTGGCAGGGTCTGTGATGCCGCTGTCACTAAATACACTACTCCACTTTAACAGACTCCTCTGTTAAATATAGAGATTTCACTGATAGTTGTTGGGGATTAACCCACGTTATTAGGATTGTTAAGTAGTTTTAACTGATCTACAGTTCGGTGCTGTTCGGCTTGATTTGTGTGTCCGGACATCTCTTCCTGTGACAGCACTCAGTGGCCAGTCAGTGGCAGCATCGCATAGTACCTACTCAGCAGGTACTAAGAACAGTACCTCGTACCAGGTACTATGCTAGTGGAAACGCTACTTAAACCGCGCCGTGCCGAGCCGGTGGAAATGCGCCACATGCTAACACAGAGTACAACTACTTCACATCATGCTTCCCTTCAAAATCAGAAGATGTCCAGCAGAGCCATCAGCTCAGAATTGGCAGAAACCTGTGGGACCCAGGTACATCCATCTACTGTCCGGATCTGGCCAGAAGTGGTCTTCATGGAAAAATTGTGGCCAGAAAGCCACACCTCCAACGTGGAAACAAGGCCAAGCGACTAAACTATGCATGCAAATACAAGAACTGTGGTGCAGAAAAATGGCAGCAGGCACTGAATGTGAAATATTTGACTGTAGCAGAAGGCACTTTGTTCAATGAAGAGCTAGAGAGTGGTAGAATAGAGTGACAGTGAAGCATGGTGGAGGTTCCTTGTTCCAGTATAGGGCTGCAATTTCTGCAAATGGAGTTTGGGATTTGGTCAGGATGAATGGTGCCCTTAATGCTGAGGAAATACAAGGAGATACTTATGCAATATCATCAAGGAGGCGTCTGATTGGCACCAGATTAATTCTGTAGCAGGAAGAGATGTTTGGAACAGCCTGTGGAGTTCCTTCAAAAACTGTGATCAAGTGTACCAAGAAGTGATGCTCTTTTGAATGCAAAGGTGTTTTTTTTGCTGTTAGCTCACTAAGCATTTTTTAAAGTGATTTAAAAAAAACAAAAAAACAATTAGAATTTATATTTGTGAAAGCATTACAACTTTATAGCATTTGTTTCACACCTGCCTACATTTTTTATACTGTACTGTAATGATGGCAAGGAATTATTCTCAACATTTTAATGGGAAACATCAAATGTAAAACGAGTCCAAGTCCGGAAAATGAAAAAAAAAAGTTGCACAAACATAAAAAGCATCCTCACACCTTAATACCACAATGCAAAGTTAATACAGTAACATACAGATTGTTTAGATTATCTTGTCCTTGAATGAAGTACATGTTTCTGCTTCTTTCATCCACTTATCCGTGATGAATACTTTCATTTTCTCAAGTCTTGTTCTCTGACTAAATTGCATGTGGACATGGATTCTAAAGCAGACACAGCATTTCAGGACTCTGTTGGAAGTGTGTGGCATTTGCATGATGCACAGGTGTTCTTTTTAATCTTGAATTTCAGCAGTTGTAAATTCTGTTTAATAGATCATAAAAATGTCAAACTCAAACCATGAAAGCCAGCGACTGGGATTTATTATTGGTCTGACAAAAATGAGAAGAATGTCACTTTTAGTGTTTAACTCACAGGGAGCAGATGACGTGATTGTTGATCGTAATATATAATATATAATAATATGCCACAGTGCACATTAAACCTCACAACAGAGCAGAAGAAGCCGAGACCAGCTTTTCATTAGCATATAGTGAAAATCCCAGAAGCGCTGCAGATCTTTTTTTTGCATTTTCATTAGTGCCCATGAGGCTTTACTATTGATATGTGGTCACGTGTGAGCATTTGTGCTAATACCATTATTCTGCTAGTCTTTTTTAGCAAATTACTGTGACAGAGCATTATCTGCATGAACTGTTATTTCCAATGTTTGTTAAAAACAAAAGGTTTAGTTTGTATAAATTACATATATATATATATATATATATATATATATATATATATATATCTGCACAACCCTCTTAGATAATCAGGATTTATTTTGATTTTATGGCTGTAGTATTGCCAAAAAATGTTTAATGAGTGAGTGCTTCTGCCCCTTTCTGCTCCTTTTTCCAAGATAACTTTCACTTTCAATATCTGCCAGTTATTCAACCGTTTGGGAATACAGTACTGAGAGGCTGACGACACAGACGTGTGACGAGCTGGTGAATCTTGTCGGTGATTGAGCGGTCAAAGCCCTCGGGACTACCGTAATGACAAGTATATGGGTGAAAAGCTCTATTTCCCTACTTTCCTTTATCCATCCACCGGCCTTCAACCGCTTTGTCCTCCACATGAGGGTCATGCGGGGTGCTGTGCCAATCTCCACTGACATGGGTGAAAGGCGGGGTCACACCCTGAACAGATCGCCGTGGCCATAACGGTCACAAACGGTCTAGGAGTTACGGTACTGAGTTTCAAGTACGCATGCAGAAGAAGGGTTAAGCTCCTTTTCTTAATTTAATATGAAATAAAAATGTATATCTTTGAGTTTTGGACAATTAATCAAACCAAAACAGAAATATCACAACATAGCTTTGGGTATTTCCCACCATTTTCTTAGGTTCAACAGAACATTTGATTAAGTGAATCAAATTGGCCAGAAAGCTTAAAAAGCTAACTAGTTACAGAGTGAAAGCTTTAATGGGTAGAAGTGATGGATATATTTTATGCTTTAAAGCATGGACTGTAGATGGAAAGATGAACATGTAGGTGAATGGATTCATAATAATAGTGCATGTTCTGGTTATGATGCCTCTGTCAGATCATTTTATTTTTGATGTGAGGGTTGGGTGGAATCAACGCTTAGTCTTTGTATTACAGAGAGTTTCAATTAAGTGGTGTGGCAGCAAGGCGAGAGAGGTAGCTGCTGTGTAATGAGTGGATCACTGGGGGCCCTGTGTGACAGGTGACGGGGCTGGTTAGAAGAGACCAGATGCTGATGGTCAGGTCAGCTCTGTCTTACCGTGGCCTGCTGCTTCTCCGCTCTCTCATTTGCCTCATCCAGCTGCTTCTGTAAGGCTGCCTGGAGGGACTTCATCTCCTCTCTGTCAAGTGAGAGGGAAGTGAGAAACAGTCTGTTAGCACATCCTCCACACATGATTCTGAGAGCCCTCCACTGCTGTGCCACAATGGCTTTCTTAAATATGTCCAAAGCCATTTTACAAAGATGCCAAAATGACTAAAGCAAATTACAGAATGTTGCCTTCAGTTAACCTCTGTTGAAAAAAGGGGGAAAACAATCATAGAAATTATACCTATATATATATATATATATGTATACATATATACATAAGTGTGTTTGTGTAATTCCTTTGGATTAGACATATGAGCATTAGGTTATTTTTATGTTGAGTGCAAACAAGCTGTGTGAATAAATTGCATTAAATATGCTTGAGAGAAACAGTTCATTTAGACATACAGATAAAAACAGATATGCCATGTTGCCAAGTTTCACAAATTCAAGAATCAAGAAGCATTGATTTTATTTATGAAAACCTCTTTGACAGAAATGATTGGCTTCACTGTTCCATAATGAATGAATGCAACAATGATTATGATGGCATTTTATTAACCACACAATTAGTGACTGAACAAGGAGGCATTTGTTAAACATTTGTCAGCTGACTGACAAAAGTGCTGTAAATTGCTTTTTATTAAACTGTTCAAGCGTCAACACTTTTCACACATTTCACAACGTACTCATCCTTTTTTTTGTTACCCCCAATTGCTAGGAAGAGTTTTTCATTTTGATGTGGAACAAGTAATGTTATTACATCAATCAAGACAAGTAGCACATAAAAAGGAAAGGGCTTCTTGACTCTCGGTCAACACGGAGAGGTTGAATAAATAATACACATTGCGTTTTATTAATAATGCAACATTTGAAACACTCAACACTGATTGTAAGTAAACTGTATGACGACTGGTGCTGCATTCTGTATCTGTTAAACATTCATGTTAATTGCATAAGGATGCAGTGTGTATTTGGTGCTATTTGATGTTCCTGAAAACACATAACAGTGCGATAGCAGTGAAACTTGCAGTAATGAAGTCACAAGACAGCCCGGTCAATTGAGAACAGTCTGATTACCATTTATCAAGCATGGCTGAATGTTCTGAAGAATATGACATGACTGTCATATCATTTGCACATCAGTGTTATGTCATTTTGCACATCACGTTCCATATTTGCACATTGTTGGTCATATTTGCACATCATTATTTATATTGTCTGTTACATGTTCATGTTTATCTTTATTGTCTTGTTACATTTTTACCCCCTTGCCAGATTCGTATTATTATTATTATTATGTTTAGTTATTGGCTGCTACCGCGACCTCAGTCACCAATTTTGTTTACTTCACATGTAAGTGTAGACTGGAATGACAATAAATCTCATTGAATCCTTTGACTGTAGCTGATCAGTGGTACAGTCAAGGTAGTAAAAGAAAAGAAAAAAACAAATTGCTACTCTTATACATTTCTTTTAAATGCTAGTGCTTGGCAACATTCAGCCTGGCCAACCTTTTCCTTACAGTGATCAGCCAACCACTGCTGTTTTGGCATTTCATTTATATTCCCATCCTCTGCTTCCATGACTTGGAAACATTTTGTACAAACAAGATCATAACTGCCCAGACTGTCAAAAAAGGGGACAGTGTGTATGAGATTGACATACCTTGTAGGCACAGAACAGTGAGCATATGACAAGTGAGCACAGATAAATTGACAGTATGTTAAATCACAGCTGAATTCATTTTTTTTTTCCATATTGAAACTTTGAAGTTGCACAGTTTTTCACACTCTCTGCCTGCTGTGCTGGAAAACATGTTGGTTGCATTATATGGTTTGTTGGAAACTTATTTTCAGACGGCAATCAAATCACTGTTAAGAGTTGTCAGAAATAAACAAATGGCAATGAATCACCTGTCTGTGTCAGCCATGATGGAGGCAGCTGGTAATCAGACTTGGCAGATGTGGAACTGCAGAGGGGGATTAATAACACTTTGAGAAGGAGTGGGGCTCACAAATGCTAGGTAGGCATACTGAGCCAAAGTGCTGCTTTATGGTTTTAAGCTTGATGACATGTTAGACCTGCCGTGGACTAGAGATACACTATTGATTGGCAATCCAGATACTGCTCACAGGAGGGTGGACTTCATTCAGGCTGACATTTCAGGGAGCACAGAGGCCACAAATGACTACGAATCATCAACAGTCTCATTACACACAGCATTAATCGGGCAATCGTAACTGGTAAAGCACTTTGGGAAAACACTTTTCCAGTTCGCTTGCAGAAAGAAAAAGTGATTTGCAAATGCTTAATGTGATTTTTCACAAAACAGAGGCAGGCACAGGGTTTCTGACCAGAGTGTGCTTTGTGTTTGTCTGCTTCTGTGTGCCATGTATAAACTAACTGGGCAACATCTTAGAACAACCAGCATCAATTATGTCAAATGAGCATTTAGTTAAATGTGATGGAAACCTATTTTGTCTATCAGCTCCTGACTGTGAGTGCCCAAAAGAACATTGTATTTCCTGTTAAAAGCAGAGGTTTCTCATTACTGAAAAATGTTGTTCTCTCTCTCTCTCTTGGAAGGTTGAAGTGATCATCCATAATCCAGATTAAGTGAAGATAAAGTAACTTGATGTAAGTCTTATCGACATATCCTTCAGCATATTTACAATTTCATCTTTGGCAATGGGTTTTTGTATGATTGTGTTTTTAACAAAATGCACCTTGGGGGCTGTAGGTTAAATGTCTGTGATTCTGTGATTTTACCTTTGATATTTTATAAAAGAGACAAATGTTTTCGATCAAAGGTGGCTCATATTTTGAACCTCTGATTGAACAACTTTCATGGAGTTATTCAAAAAAGATCACATATAATAATAGGGTGCTGATGTCAAACCTATATATATTAGATATTCAGAAAAGACAACATGGCTTCACCTACATTTTGATGACATTTGGTGAGTAGCATAACTCATATTTAAGTCATGTCTTACTTTACCTCTGTTTGTGACTCAGCTCCAGGATCCTCTGCATGTCCGTCTTGGCCACCGACTCATCTTTTCTCAGTGACTGAAAGAGGACAGGAAACACATAGTTTTGCATATTACATGACAGACTGCAAAAGGAGAATTTATCTTTTTAGGACAATAGATATTAAAGTGTTAGTAGTGATACAATTGTCTAGAATGTTTCAAAATATCCCCAGGGTTGGAGGTTGCAAGTTGAAGACAGAGTCTTAGGCCGAGGTCACACTGGATGTTTGTGCATTGTGTGACTGCGGCTTCACTAATCTGCTGACTTGTGCACCTCTGTTCTTTCCACAATGAGCTGCACTTCCACTGCAAAGCTGCTGCTATGTTTTGTAACATTTTTAACCATAGACTGTATATACAAATGAACGTAGCCTACCGGTTTGAACAGTGAAGCCTAGGAAGTAGGGTGGAAGTAGCAGTTGGCCACCAGGGGGTGACTCCTCTAGACTACAAAGCAAAGCATATACAAGTGAAGCCTAGTGTGATTGGCAGCTGGTAAAATCTCGAGGCTTCGCAAGGGACTTCATTTTACAGAACGGAATATTCTATGCACGTTTTATATACAGTCTCTGGTTTAAACTCCCCAGTGTGTGCATCTGTCATTCTTGCAAATAGTTCACAATGAATGTCATGTTGAAAAAAATCAAAAAAAATCTAATGGATTCAGGAAAACCAAAATGGCTTATGGCCAGGAGTGCTTTTACGTTGAAACTGGTTCAGGACGTGGCTCGTGTCAAAAACAGGCAAGGTCCGTTCCTAAACAGAGCTGCATGACTCACTTGCATAAAACACATCCGACACGTGTGTCTCATGTGGGCAGTGTGGCTGCGCTAATCTAATAACAAATGAGACATCCCATGACACCAGATGTGCTGCTTGTGCATCCAGTTTGGCATTTAGGACACATTTAGGACACATTTAGGACAGAATAAATGTAGAATAACAAAAAGGTAGCACATCATCATGCAGCAGAGAAATGTTGTTGATGCCCAAATAACTTATTTAATTGAAAACATTGTGGTGATTTTCTCCTAAAACTCTTAACGAGGATACAGTAAGGCGCACAGATTGGGTTCCACTGGCACCTGCCTGATGGGTAATTATGTCTCTGATTGCCCTACAAGTCCTCCAAGATATTTTTATTTTTATCTGTTATGAGCTGAGCACAAATTTCCTGACAGAAAATGTGGACTCAAAGGGGGAAAGATAGCTTCTCTTTAAACTGTGCTTGAAGCTGATATCCATGCCAGTTAACAGCACATTTCCATAAAGCCCGTTTCCCCCTGTCACCTGGAGATATTTCTTCTCCTCCTCCCCAGCCTCTGTTTCCACTTCATGCACATTTATGTTAAAGAGGAGAAAGAATGGGAGTCAAGAGCGTGCTTTGTTTGTGCATTAAATTCACATAAGCTATTGCTTAAATAAAACTCTGCAGTTACAACAATATACAGAATTGTATACCATTAGCAGAAATATACCAGTGCTTCCATTGTCTCTTTAATTATGTCCCCATAAATTCATTATTTTGTATTATCTGTTAAAGAGCAAGTTCAATGGCCTCTATTCTTCACACCTCTTGCCAGCATTGTTCACAAAAAGGCTGATAAAAGGTCAGATCACAAAGTTTTAAAAGCCCTGTTTTGTCACTTGAAAACAGGCTTACAGTCACAAAGGGTTTACACATTGGTTGCACTTCCAGTTTAATGTGAATATGCCAGAATACGCAGTTTTTCCAGAAAATGCCATCGATGTCACAGAATGAAAGGTTTCAGTGTTTTCAAACAGTTGTTAAATGCTAATAAATCATGTGATCATTGTCCTTTAGAGCAGTCGTATTATAGGTTATAACGTTTACACTCATATCAGTCATTTTGCTGCTAAATGTATCACAGTTGTACTGTGCTGTATCTGTTTTAATTATGTGATTATAGTGTAGTGTCGAGGGGGATAGTGGTTGAAGAACGTCAGTATAAAAAATATGCCAACTATATTTATTAACTAAAATAAAAAAAAAACCTCAGGAGATGTTGAGTACAGATTTTTCTGTTTTTATTTTCCAATGCGTGAATTACTGTGTACATCAAAGAAAATGTAATATTTCACACCAAAAGAGGCCGAGTGTTACAGATAATCAAGTAAATGTCCCTGTGATGATATGTTTAAATAATAAATATGGGCCTAATCTATGAAATATACATCGGTCACTGTCCTTCACATACCGTATATTAACCACTGTGCTATTATTACATCGTTGCCTTCATAAAAATGTTTTCAAGGAACTGTTGTTACAAAAATACTGATGAATCCTCACAGGTTAAATTATAATAAAGATTTATTTATTTTTTTGTTATGGTGCGTGGGTGCGTGTAATAATAACAACAAATAAATAAATAAATGTGATCCAAACAGTTGCCAGTGGCCACAGTCAGATGCAAGATTTCACCCACGAGACACTGACCAGAATTAATTCCCCATCACACAAAGTTCAATTATTAGGGTTGCTGACCTGCACCTACAGGGCAACTCATTATAACCATGAACACTGGCTCCATCAAATCTTCCCAGAAATACTAAATGTTCTCTCTTGTTCCCTTTTAAAAGTTGATGATTTTTATGTAGATGATATTTCCTCCCTGAAGAACAGATTTGTTCCACAGCACAATATTCGGAATCTTAAGCAACCTCGACCCTGGCCTTTGTGCTGATGCAGGGCCCAGGGCAACAACAGATGCCAACGTCACTCGCCTGCGGTGAAGAGACATCAAAGCGTGTTGCGGGGCATGATGGTAGCTGGAGTACATGAGCTGTTTCCAGACACATGGAACACCTCTCACACACAAATGCACAAAAACCGCATGTCATCATTGTGTTTGATTATTGGATTTTTGACCATATTATATTTGCTCGAAAAGAGTCTCTATGACGGGGACATGTTTCGCAAGATCATTGTTATGCACACTACTGCAATGGAAAAATACTAAATGATTAAAAAATGTGGAAGTATAATTGAGTTTCTGTTCATGTTGTGTCATTGCCAAAAAGCATAATGAAGCTGACCTGACTTGTGTCTTGTGGGAAGGGATGTGTGTCTGGCACTGAGATAATTGTGTTGTGTGAAATGCTCAGAATTCTAATATATCCAGAACAAAAAAAACATACATTGCTTGATAAAATGCCTGAGACTCGTAGCTGGCAGAGCAAATATATACTGTAGCTACCTACCACCACAAGTGATAATCATCGTCGTCACCATCCATCTAAAAAAACCAAACCTTCCAGCATTCATCATACATATAGAGAACACTTTGTGGTGATTAAAAACATATTTATATGTAATACAAACCCAAAAAACAAGAAACAAACAAACAAAATAATAAGAGCTGCGCCTAATGGAGCCAATTTTTTTGTCTGTGGTTTAATTAGATCTATGACATTTTTTGCAGAATAAATGTGTGGCATTAACTAATGAGGAATACAGAAAGGGGGTTTATTAAAACTTGGCGCTCATTTCTGTAGCTCAGGCACCAGTTATAAGAACCCTGTTTTCTCCAAGGCGACATAACTGAAAATGGACCCAGAGGGACAGGAAGCAGTGGCGGTCAGAGCCGCTTACTGGTTGTAAAGAAGCTGACAACACTGCACTTAAACAGAAAGTGAGTGGGTCCCTAATGGTGCCAAGTCCCTTCATTGCACTGTGAGTGCAAGTGTGTACCATAGGAAGTTGAACCACAAAGCTGAGGGCTGTTCAACAGAGTCAGGGTTTCTGTGTGTGAGCTGGCTTGACAGAAGATAATGCCCCCATAAGAGAAGCAGATTTTCACAATATATTTTCATCAGGCTCCGTGCGTAATCACATAAAATGGGGAGCTGACGTGTCATTTCCACACAAAATGGACTGATTGAATGCTGCCTAGTCCAGTCAGGAGTAACAAGTTATCTTTCATCAGCCAACTACTGAAGAAGACTAGGAGCTGGATGACTGAGAGCCTTCACTGACGAGGAACAAGCTATTAATATAATGGAAAGTTATGAGAATGTAAATAAATACATACATATTACAGCAAAAAGCAACTCTGTTGGTGCAAATAAGGAAATATATCAAATATAAAGTATGTATTATTTGACTAATGACTAACATTGTAGCTCTCTGAGACTTGATACAACAGATTTACACATTACAATGACAAATTGACAGTATACACTAGTGTATGAGGTGACTGAATCTCGTTACATAAGGCTCCACACATTCCCTTTAGCTGAGAATATGTATTGCCAATATATCACTGTGAAAAGCGATGTTTTAATCTCAGAACCAACAGATAAACTGTCATATTTTAATCTTTCTTTTCTCTGCTTCACTGAAGCTCTCTGTAATTTCCCTTTTCATTAGGCTAAACTAGTTTTTTTGCATACTTGCTAACAAACTGATATGCATTCCCAACTGTGCTTTGCTTATTCAGCGGCAGAATTTTCAGTAGCACATCACAAGCGTAACAATGGGTGGGCTTACTAAATGTATTGAGCAACAGTGAGATGCTATACAGCAAGCTGATTGAAAAATAAATGATCAGAGTCATGGGTTTCCCAGTCATCAGATGGTTGGAACAGAAGCTGGAAAATTACCTTTGGCCCAGAGCTCGGAATCAACAAAGCCTAATGACATTGCTGCGTGTTTGAAAGAGAAACAGAACAATTCAAACCTGGAGGTTGCCTTTTATGCTGTCCAGCTCTTTTGATGTCTTGGAGAGCTGGTGCAAGATGCTGCTTCGTTCACTGAAGACTTCCTTTAGCTTCTTTTCCAGCCCGTCATAGCTTTGTCTGTTGGGAAAACGAGAGAGTGAGAATTCACTATTAAAATGTCTGTCACTGGATGAGAGAATGCACATTTCAAGGGAGAAGGAGATGATTTAAACTGGATTAAAAGCACCATCATTAAAGCCAAAGGGGAGGACAATAGGAGGGACAACTAATATCTACTCAGCACGGTCCCTGAATGAATAAAAGAGAGAAAAAACTTGCATTTCTTTCCAAATCAACCAATTTAGTGAGGCTCATTTGCTGAGATAGGTCTTGTGACCAGAGGTATGCCCCTGCATCTCCATTTAAATATTAATGTATTCCATCCGACCAAAGTAAAAATGTCACTGCAGTGACATTCTTGTCATTTAATCCTTAGCTCCCAGAGAGGCACATGCTTCTGTTGTTTGCATGAACTATACACACTGTTTACATTACTGTCAACAACAGTAAAATCACAACTGAATGACGTGTTTTAATGCTCAGGAGCTGGATGACCTGACCTTTCTTCAACAACTTCATCCCTTTGTTACTTGACAGGATAAATAGTTACGACTTCTCCCCTTCACTGCCTGACACAAATCTAAAAACTAAAAAATCTCTTTTTCATTTAATTTAAAATCATTGTTTACTGACTCTGTGACAACAACTCCTCTGGGATGTGTTTAATATCAAGATGGAATGTGGTTACCCAGTTAACAAAAGAACTCAGAGGTCCTAATTTTTCCCCAAAGCCCATAAATCTGATTATTTTGATGAGCCACTGAGTCTCCTAATTGTAATTGTTTATAACAGCAGTCACAAAAGAGCTCATGCACGCTTTCCCCACAGACAGTAGGCAGTGGAAACAGACATATAAAGCCTAGTGTCATAATGTAAAATTAGTAATATAAATGGAATAAACTTAAACGGGACAGTTATTTTTTGTCTTCTGTCTGGAAGAAGTATGTTCATCAAGGGACAAATTTTGGCGAGTAAAAAGGTCCTGCCTCATCCTGTAATCTTCACACACCTCACTTCATTGACTCCAGTGACACATCAACTGATTTAACAACATAACACAGTTTGGGATTAACAACATAGACACCCAGCGGCACAAGAATAAACCACTTTAGCTCTTCATACCATTATATACAAATTTGTAGCCAATGGTAGAGGAAGATTTTTTAGATCCCGTTGTATCCATCTCTGTTGGAAAATCATAGCTGTAATAGTGCATCAAACAGAAAACAGCCTTGTAATACAAATGTATACCACTGTGATCAAGGAACCAAATGTCATATTTGTACACGAATGAATCATGACTTTTGACATGAGGATTCAAATCCTATACCATAATACATGCTTACTATGATTAATAGACCCAGGTGGATATTGTAGTACACATGGAATATGTTGTGAGTGAAAGATTTTATATGTTGGAGTTGATTAAGCCAACTGAAGTTAAAAATCTGGGACACTGGATAAAAAAAAAACAACCACAGGCACAGCTCACATGAGCACAGCTTACCATGCAGTTCTCTACCCCTTTCATTCTGCACAGAAAATGATTCTCTCTGCTAATTTCTTCAACCAGAAACCCGAAATGACAACAACAGCTTCAAGCCAAGCATATGGTACTTGGTACAGCTGAATAACTCCTTGCTAAATAATTGCTGATCGTCACTTAGCTCCCCCTAATTATATGATTCACATTTTGAACAGAATGTTAGTGGCCATTCTTTACTTGCATAGGTCCAATAGATAAAAAAAATAAAAAAATAAAAATAAATAACTGCTCATGGATGGAGCCAGAGGCTGCCACATTACTTTGAATCCAAGGCTTTGGTTTCAGTCTGGGCTATCTTCCAAAAACTCCGAACGCCCTGTGTCATAGATCCCAGCAGCAGATCATTTACAATAACACATAAATCACTAACAGAAAAGCAACACCTGGGAAATAAATAAATAACATGGCACACTGAATCCCACACATGACTTGCCTCCATATGGCATTGGTGGGAAATTTATTACAGGTTCACGGAACAGGGGAAGATGGCCTGGGAGATTCCTCCCTGCCTGCCATATTATTCATTACCCAATGGAATCTGTGATTGGGTATCTGTGAAATGAATAAGACATATACTTTGGAGCCCACTGACACAGAAACATGCATTCTTGATTCTAAGATATATTCTAGTTCTTTTTCTACCATAAATTGCTCATAACAACCAAATGGGAGCAGCTGCATAATTGTGCCATGCACTGCTAAGAGACCAGTGTTCTTTTTCAAGGCAGAGAAGTGTGATAATGACGAAGGCCTAACAAAAACAGTTTATGATCAGAAATGGCCGCACCAGGCACATGGCCATGGTTAAGAGACAATGAAATCTTTCATTTCAGACATTTGCAAGTTGAAATCAGTCCCACCCTGTCTTTATGAATCTCATCACCTCCAAAGACAGGACAGAGGAGAAGGCATCATTTATTGGATCCGTTTATAGAGAACAAACATTTCTTTACCCTTGATGTCATCGCTGGTCTCTTGAGTTATACAAGACTGACCCTGCAGTGTGAAATAGAACTGCTGAGGCTGTAGGCAATACCACTGCCACCAGACTGCTGTCAACAGCCAGGCAATGGCTCAATAAAGGAAGCCAAGGCTGTGGCAACTGGCCTCAGAAAAAGCTGCAGGACCTTCTTAATATCAACAGTGTAGGTATAAAAAAATAAAATAAAATAAAACAAATTATATATATGTATATATATATATATATATATATATATATATATATATATATATATATATATATATATATATATATATATATATATATATATATATATATATATATATATATATGATGTATGTATAATGCATGTATACACACATATAAATGCAGCATATTTGCACACATTTTCGATGAAACACATGTTTGTCACTGTACAGAATACAGTAACTAGTGTTAGTATTGTTGGCAGTTGGGCAAGATGTCATTATTTGAAAATAGTATTCATAATTGTATCATGTTTACAATGATCAAAACAATGTTTATTCTAAATATATTCAATATTATATATAATTATTTAGTGCTCTGCAAAGGTCTTAGGCCACCATTACATTTGTTGTTTTAGCAATGCTATGTTGACCATACAGAATAACAGCTAGTGCAGGTTTAACTGTTGTGTATTTAGTGTGACCTACCCTTACAATAAGTCTTAAACCTAGATTGGAACCCTAATTAATGTTTGCTCAACTATTTTATGGCATATGTATTTGCTTATTACGCCGTTTATTCAAGCAATGACAATGATCACAGAATTTCACAAACATAAACAACAAAGCTGGTGGTGCCCCAAGACTTTTTCTTTGTAATGCAGGTTTAGCAATGACGCCTCAGGAATTATAGCCAGATTTGTGTCCAGCTATAATTGTTTTTTTTTTACTCTGAAATACCTGTATCAGCATGAGCACCCAATCACCCACTGGGCTCTAATGACAAGTGCCTACATTCTAACACAGGGGTGGGCAATTATTTTCTCTAAGGGGCCACATGAGAAACAAATATTGTTGAGGGCTGGGCCAAATTTGAATTGATTTTAATTTAATCTCTTATCTAAAAAGTTTTGGTGTAAATTGTGTAAATTACTAACCAAATCTATTGAAAATATCAAATTACTACACTATATAATGAATACTATTATACTACTGTGGTGTAGTGCAGTGAATATATTGTCCAACACAACCACCCAATGCCCAGGTCTGTTCTAACACATTAAATGCATCTGTAATAAACGCCAACATACAAACAATAACCCTCCTCCACTGA
Source organism: Solea senegalensis (assembly GCF_019176455.1). Taxonomy (NCBI): domain Eukaryota; kingdom Metazoa; phylum Chordata; class Actinopteri; order Pleuronectiformes; family Soleidae; genus Solea; species Solea senegalensis. The sequence continues at coordinate 10,270,140 of NC_058027.1, read as the reverse complement.
CTGGGTTAAAGTTTAAAGGTGCAGTGAAGAGAGCAGAGAACAAGTCATAATATAGAGGGCAATGTGACCTTTAGAAAAAAGTGCTCAAAGGGAGTATAAATTAGAGGTAAATCTATTCACACTCTAGAGTAATAGTAATATTTTCCAGCACACATCTGTCTCAACACTCAAAGACACTGTTTTACAATTTTTTTTTTTTTTTTAATCTTTATTTTCTTAGTGACTTTGTCCTTCTCTTTGTCTTTGACAGCAATCACAATTTAAATGAGGCCGATGACAGCATCATCCACCATTTTCTGTTGAGCATTTAGCAGCAGTAAAATAATCAGAGGAGCTTTGTGTGTTAGCAGGTCCTCATCATGGGAGGCCCTGGGCTCAGCGTTTACAGGGGCCCCTCCAATAACCATTTTTTTATTATTCTGAACGCTCTCCGACAGGTGACTCTAAGCTCTATCAATCATTCTCTCCACATGTCGACTAAGCACATAAAGGACGCACAGCCAAGAATCCGTCATTACCTTTTTAATGAACGTCTACTTGGAAATGAGAAAAGTTATGTTCCTAAAATGTGAGGTCTCTGGCTTCACTTTGTCTTCTTTTGTTTGTTTGTGCTTTGCTACCCGACGCATTATTATTATATTATCAAAATATACAGTTTTAACCATAATTTTACAAAACTGTCCATTTTGCTTTTTTAGTAAAACATCATTTGCAGCCCTTATTTTCATGCCTTCCTTCAAATGTCCTTTGTCTCATGATAACCAGCTCATTGTCCTGTTGCTATTCAGTATATCAGTAGCAACCTATGTAACCATACTTAAAACATAAACAGTATATACTGTGTGAATTGTATTTTATTAAGTCCAAATAAATAAACCCTGCTTGACAAGGTCAATTCTGGGCAAGAAAATCTTTTATACCAACTGAGTTTTTCCCTTTGAAGTTTACTCCCAATGTGCCGCTGGGATGCCTTGCAGCCTATTTTTGCCCCTCGGTGTTATGTGCTGTCCCCGCATCCTGTTTGTCAGTTTATAAATCAGGTTCACCAAATCAAGCAAACAGGGGCAGAAGGTATTATCGCTTATGACGTATTACACAATCTAACACAGGCAGAATGATAATTATCAGATATACATGATTTGAATTCAAAACTTTAAAATTTAAAATTTTAACAAACGTCGGTTACATTCAAACCATGGTCAGGTGACTTCATACACTGCTGATTAATCCTATCAGCTCCACATGACTCTCGCTGTGTCGCCCAGCGACATGCGGGTGTTACACACAGGGCGTGGTTTGTTTTATGTCAAGACAGATGGTTTTGTGTCATTTCAATCAGAAACTGATGCTACTGAGAGACACCACAGTGTCACTGGAAGTCATTCTTGCCTGTGGTCATCACACTTTATAACTCCACCCTCGGTGTGACACCCAGCAACATCATCACTGGGCAATAATATCCATGTGCAGTATAAATGGCCACTTTGCTTTTGTCCATAATTGTGCTGCATTTGCATGAAATTCAGTATTAATGTAGTTGCACATTTCAACACTTAAATGTATGCATTAGGTTAGACACATTTCACTTATTAAGATTCAATTACTAATACTGTTTATGCACTGTATAACATATATATATATATTATATATTTGACACAGAGGTAAATATTTTATTGTATATCTATATATATATATATATTTTTTTTAAAATACATTTCTTAGTATATATACCTATAGTATATCATATCGATATACTATCAATATACTATCAATACTATGTGTATCTTAGTGTAGGCTGTGGCTCTCTGTTATTGTAGTGGCTGTAACAAAAGCAATTTCCCCCCGGGATCAATAAAGTATTTCTGATTCTGATTCTGCAGCACAGCACCATTGCTCAAGTAGTGAAACATCTACAAACAGGTATGGCTGAAAACACACACACACACACACACGCACACACACACACACACAAGCACTTTAATCTTTCAGAAGCTAATTCTACTGCACACAAAAAAAGTAGTTCAACCAATGCCTCTTTCTTATATTTGTCTTGTATAGGTAGATATTCCGAGACTGTCCTTTCTGAATTTGGCATTTCAGTCTTTAGACAATACAGAGAATACTGTATATCAGGGAATTTCTTTGTAGTATTTCTAGCACCCACACATTTCTGTTGGCATTCTTCTAATGTTGGATTTCCTCTGGATTTCTGCTTCAAAGTCTCAAAATGAAGTACTTTTGAAAAGGTCAATCTGATATTACTTGAAAGACTGATTTCAAAACATGCACCCGACCAACAATTAGAGCCTGTATGCATCTGTATAATTATTTTGACATGAAATCAAAGGGGTGTGAACTAATTTTACACATGAGCAGTTAATAGAATAAATAGCACTTTCTATATATTTCAGTCTTTCTTGAATTATAAGAAATTGAGATCATCCAGATCTAGAATAATGGAGGTGTCTTTAGCTTTGTTTGTATATGGAGAAATAAATACAACACTTGCACTGAGTGATCTGAGATAAGAAGATGATATGAGAACCTTCCATTCTCTCGTACAGAAGAAGTAAGTCCTTCTAATTTGTTAAGCCGTGTAATTTTAAGGCACTGAAATAGAAATACTTAGCATATTAAAAGAATATTACAGTGATTACCCTGGCATTTCATGCATAGGTAGATGCAAATTGCTTTTCCCCAACATTAAATACTCTATCATTCTCTGTGGACTCAGAAACCGTTCTGTGATAGGCAGGTCACTCCCAGCAGGCACATGTCAGAAGAAACACACTCACACACAAACAACCAAAGTTTAAAACGTAAAGTAGTTTAAAAAATACAGTATAAGCAACTAAAGATATACAAATATCCTCAAATGTTGACGTGATGCATTTCAATTTAAAACCATCAGTATGAGTTTGACTAATAAGTCAAACTAGGACAGATTCAAAATAAACCAGGTAAAGAGGAGCAGAGGAGCAGAGGTGTTTTCTATACAGTGCATCACTCCTCTTACAAATGCTAATGTTTGTTTGTCCGAGATATGATGATGTGAGTCGTTCTATCTTTCTATAGCAGAATTGCTCATCTTGTGACATACTGTACATATGACATTCAAATAATCAGAAGCTTTGCTGGTTGCCAGCTTCCATTATATCTGAGATTTGAGGCATTTAGTGTAGTTTTAAACACAAGTGATTTTAAAAGCTGTGTCACACTGCATTTGCATTTCTATAATTCAGCTTTTGACCTTTTGTGTTTATACAATAATGTCAACTGCTATTGTGAGTGTCAAAGTGAAGGCTATACATTTTCTCTCAGAGAAGTCTAGTTTAGTTTGATTTCCATTGTTGTTGGAGACACTAAAAGACACAAGTTGTGTTTACAAAAGCCCACAAAAACAGTTTGAGAGTTGTGACATGTTTGCTGTTTCCAAATTGTGTCATATAGAGACTGTGTGTAAAACATCAGGGGGGAAATGGTAGCAGTGTTGCCAATAGCCCTTCCTTGCATATTTTATAAACCCCATTTCCAGGAAATGGGGTTTTTTCAAGTTTTTAAAAATGCAATACAAACTAAAATCCACAATTTTGTTAAGTTGTGTAACTTTTAAATATGAACAAATGAGCATTACATTCAAAACATTGACAAATTAGTTCACACAATGTTGATTTGTGTGTTCTGTTTTTCTCAGTATTTTTGTTTTCATGTCTGTGGTAACAGAGAGAAGGCAGAAGTATAACAGCTATCATAGTAAAGCAAGAAGGCAACAAACGTTAGGTTAAGGAATTTACCCTGGTTCTTTGGAACATATCTTTATGTCTACGAAGCCAGGTTGTTGTAACTCATTCAGAATGAAACCTGAGTTGGAGATGGGCTGCAGCTCTTAAAATAATTGTTTGCAACCCTTGCCCCACTGTCTTTCAACTAACTGACGAATCTCTCATGAAGTTTGGCACAAAATGTTGAACCATAAAACTATCCTTGCTTGCAAAGATCAAATCCTTGGTGGATGCTCCTTTTGTACCCAATAATAATATCCTCACAATCACCAGTTCATCTTTCAGAACAGCATTAGTTGTATGACCTTTACAGTCTTGCAAACTATCCCAATGTCCTTGTTTCCATATTTGCAAAATACAAATGGCTTTGTCGGTAAAACGCAAAAATATTTTACTTTATACTTTTATTTGTTTTAATTGGTCAGTCCCTCAATGACAGAATGACCCAAATGTGACGCACCACGATCAAGATGTTATGGAGAATTTATATTGTGTATAAATTGTGCACGTCAATGGTACAATGAAATAATACAGGGATGTGTCAAGGAGAATACTGTTCAAGGGAAAACACATAAAACAACTTGTATTAAAAATCTTTAGTTGGCGTTAAATATGGACTTGCAGGGTTCGCCCCAGAGGAAACTGGTTAGTGCAAGTGGTAAGTGCTTAATGGAGGATTTCAGCCTCAGGATGACACAAAGCTCTTCTTAAAATACCTCAGTGTGTGATCACACTTAATGCAAAGTGACTTATTGGTTGGACAACATACATTTTAAACCAACTTCAACATGCTGCACCAAACAATTTGGCCTTGTTTCTGAACTGCATTGCAGGGGTGAGTTTTATCTCACACTTCCCAAACAGATTGTAAAACACTGGGCTGTGTTTTCCCCCATTTTGCAACTCGTCTTGTTAGGTATTTAATGGAGTTTAACAGTAATAGCATTGGCTTGTTTGCCTTGAAGCTTAAAACTACAGATGCCTAAGTAGGAATCGAAGTAGTGATTTTTTATAGGTTGAATTAATGTGTTCTCTGAAATGCAGCATATCCACACAGCCAAGACTTTGTAGTATGTTGGTAAACACTCTGAAATATTGCTGTTAAATTTATGATCAAACAACTATTTATTTAAGAGTCCTTGTGTCAGCATTATCAATAACCTTCTTTGAAATTGACAAAGCACTCTTTATTTCAGATGTGCACCTCCAGTATATAGTGTGGATTTATTTTGATCATTTATGGAGCAATTGTTTACACTGATGATGTAATATAATATCTATTCATCCATTTTCTACCACTTTATCCTCCACAGGACGCTCGCAAGGGGATGCTGTGTCAATCTCAGCTGACGTATATAGGGCAATAGGCGGGGCACACCCTGGACAGTTCGCCAGTCCATCGCAAGACCACATATAGAGACAAGCAACCATCCCCATATTGCATGTTTTTGGACTGCAGAAAGGCCCTTTTTTCCAACCAGGGCTCAAACCTGGGCCTTCTTGCTGTAATATAATATAACACAGACAAAAAAACAGTTGGAAAACAGTGAGAGACTGTGTTGCTCCATGTCGTGTTTCTGACATTCTGACTGAATTTAGGAACAAGGGGAATTTGGATTTGAATGATGGATGTGGCTTGATTACTGGAAACTCCCCAGCTGGTGCATCAATCCCATATGAATGAAAAAGCCACCTGCAGCTGGATAGTCACCTTGTCATAGGCAAGACTATTTGAATCTCATTACAGTTAGAGTTAACAGGGTTGTCTTTGACCGAACATAGGCACTGGCTTTCTGGTGCTTAACGCTTGGTGATTTGCTACCTCACTGACTGTATAATAAAATCTCCTATCAAGTTTTTCATCAAATCTATTACCGTTCTTTTGGTATATTGTAGCCCCTGCACCTGCCACAGAGTTCTAGTTCTCGCACAAACCCGCTGGCCACAATTACTACTGACATGATGAAATGAGCAAGAAGAGGGAAATCTTTCATCACTAAAGCTTAGTTCAGCAGATAATTGAAAAGAATGAGGTGAATGAGATGAGACCGATGTGGACCCTGTGTCATGTAAAATATCTTTAAGGCACAGAGTCTGATACATCTGTCCATCTGATTCTCAGCAAAAGCTATTTTAAACAACACAATGTGGTGCGATCACGACTGAGATCAACTGTGTAGAATGAGGAAATTGCCACCAAGTTCATAGACATTGTCTCATAAGATGCTATAACTTCATATCTTCCCCAAAGCCTATCCACTATACTGCTAGTTGCATGTTTTCATTTTCCCCTCTCTTATAAATCTTATTAAATGCGTAGTTTGTCAACCCACTAGAGATAGCACCGCTGTCTCTGGTGGATATTTGTTTCAGTATGTTGTCTCTGATGTTATTACTAGTTTTCCACAAATCTTCCTCAGGCAAAGAGTCACCCCACACACAAGTTGCAGGACTTTGATTTTCTATACAGTTGGAGCAGCAAGCAGCTTTTTGTATGACCTCTACATCAAAGTTGATATTGATGTGGCAGGTAATTGACCTTTTGTTGCTTATAGGCACCACGAAGAGCATGCACATTTATTGATAACCAATCATCCAATTAATATTTTTGAATTAATATTTCAATATTTTGAAAGAAAACTAAAGGACTGCATTTTCTGATACCTGAGATTCAATTTCTCAAACATGAAGCCCCTGAGGCACCGAGACACTGCCAGTTTAAATAAAATACAGTAAATGAGAGATAAGCAGTTAACCATACTAGATTGGGATTTGCAGAGATTACAATTTTTATTCAAAAGCATTTGTTTTACTACTTATTCATGATACTGAGAGAGGGAAGTGCATTGAAGTAATTACAGTAATACAAGACAACAAATCGCCACAGGACGGGAGCACAAAACAAGGTTTAAAATATATACTTAGATTGGAGGGAGGATATTTTTATATTATTAATATGCATTTTTAAAACCAGTTCCCCATTTGCACAGTAACAAGAATGACTAAGTGTAACATAAAGAGAAAATAACAGGAGTAGCCAAGAGCTGAACCATCTTTAAAGAATAAAGTAAGTTATAAACAACAGACTGTCAGAACTGAAAGCAGAAGTGACGACAGGGTTTCTCCATGTTTGAACTGAATGTTTTATGTACAGGTGTGTATGTGTGTATGACTGCAGTGACTTGTGACACCTGCTAAAATGACACAATTTAGATTTGGTGTGAAAAGAGTGGAAAAAAAATCATACATTTTGTGTTAATAATACTTGTAGTCAAAAAAGCTTTTACCAGAAAAACACTCCGGATGGAAGTAAGTGGTTTTGTTCTGTTGTTGTTTTTTTCTTCGTTTCTTCAAATGTGTTTACAGGCAGTAAAGCGATAAAGCCCACTGAAATGTTTGTTTAATCATAAAAAAAAAGAAAAATGACTAGACTTTCATATGATCTATAAAAAGGATCATCTGTACAGTTCCCTCAACAGCACAGTGTGATTTAAGTGTGTGATTTAAGTGCAGACAGGGTCCCGTGTGACGAGCGAGATGACAAACGGCGCCATATTGATGGAAGTATTCAGGTCAGAAGGACAACCTTGATTTAGGCTTGAAAACAGCCATACATCACATCCACCTCAAGGAAATGCTAATTTCCAATGAATGAACCCATCAGTCATGTGCAAGTTATTCTCATGCTAACATCCAAATACTAGCAAAGCTGCCTCATTCACATCCATGTTCACTGGAAATCCATCAAAAGTGACTGAATGACTGAAAGTGTTTATTAATCATATGGGATATGCTAACATTCTCCACTTAATCTGCATGGATTTCGTATTAAATTCACAATTACACTTATTAGCATATTAAGTGCACATTTTGACTCTAATACATCGGCCATTTGCATTGCTGTTCCGGAACAGTGCAACATTATGCTGCAATGAGAGGGAAATGATCGAACATGCCTACAAACCAAATCTGAAAAAAGGCCATTGTTAATAGAGGTTCTTTACACTCTGATGACAGGAAGGAAGGTGGCAACAAGAAGACTGCTATTAAGTGGTTTTATTTCATGCTCTCCTCTGATAATTATCAGGCTACTATTGGACATAAGCCTGTATGAGACAGACCCATCATTGCCTTGTCTTGGTTGAGTGCTAATTGCTGAATTCTAGAACAGGGCTATTTAGAGTAACACGAGAGAAGAATTAAGCTTTTCTAAATCGATTCATCTATGTGCAGAGGGAACAGAAATAAAAACATGGCTGATCTTCTTCTAGTAGTCTGCTTTTGAGCAAAATCATTTGAGGATACATTGCAGACAGCATATCATAGAGAAGCTTATTATAATTTAGGTGTGATTCCAAAAATGGAATATAGAGCATTAAATGGACTTTAAAAGTATCACAAAGTAAATAAAAGCAATTTGAGTCATACAAAATTTAATTCAAAGAGTAAATAAAAAAGCCAGTGCTAAGGGTTTTGTTTATGTGAATCTCTTGGATTTTTTTTCGTATTCCTCTAGAAGAGACTTTCTAACATTTAGTCTAATGAAGTCCATGTGTGTGAAGCTGTGTTTCTTTGACAAAAACAATAATGAAGTATAATTTGAAATACAAATACATTGGCTGCTCTCAGGCAGAGTGTTTCATCGGCCCAGGGCAGATTTCTCCCTACCTCTTTATTGGAATAACTTGGCTCCGATTTATTGTGCTATTTCAGTGAAACTGTCAATCACACTGTTTGTTGCTGAGCTCCCTGGTACCTGGCCTCTCATGCTGTGCCATCTGTTGAAATGCTTAATGTGCTGAATTCGTTTTCAGCTTGACCCCATCTCCAAAAAAATAAAAATAAACTGCTTGCATTATAGACTGAACATTCTCTTTGTATTGTACTTTGCTGGTTCAGTGTCATGAACAAAGGCACAGTGGGCATTTTTATCAAAATGTTCCTCCAAAGAATAAAATGCAACTTGATCATTGTAGGTGGGGGTGCCACTTTGCCCGAGGCATTCGACAGTTTGCAATGGTTTCATCACGAAATTCTCTCTTCCATTATTATTAATTTCATACAAATAGTCATATTTGTATTAAATAGTCATAGACATATCCGGGAGCTTAACACTGATCATAATGCAATTCTACTTTCCTCATCAGTGACGTCAGAAATGGGCATAATGTTGTGCCTTTAATTGAGCATTAAACAGGATTAATTAGATTAAGTTCTAAAAGGAAAATTTATGGTCGCACTAATTTTCTGGTTTAGACTGAACCCACACATATGCTACTCTTTGAGGTGTCCTCTCTCTGACAGACATGTTTAATCCCTATACTTTCAGATTCATTTAGATGTTTTGGCGGCATATTTTGGTTAGCATTTGTGTTTTTCTAATCTAATCTTCACACAGCACATCTATAAACAGAGCTTTCCGTTATTCTATCATTCACATGCTGCCGACACAGACAGCAGAAGCAACTTGGACAAACTGGCAAACAGACAGGACGAGTTGGGGATTGAATCCTCAACCTTTCAGTTGGAAGATGGCCTGCTACTGATCCACAGCAGCCCAATTCATTTTTTTCTCCAGGATGCCATTACTCTACTAGCCTTTAAAGGGCACCTCATGTTTCACAAAGGTAAATGTACTGTTTCCCCTTAATGGCTGAACATATTGGGTGCATTTTCTCATAAAATGTTAGCAGGAAATTAAAAAAAAAAAATACTATCAGTCTTCGTTTTCCCCACTTTTTCATAACTCATTGCTACATCTTTCGGAACATCACTACCACCGACTGTCAGTGAGGGAAATGCGGTTGCTTATTCGCTTCAGAGGCATACGAATAACTGCACTCATCAAACTGTTGTATCATGAAGCTCCACACAGAAGTCAAAATAGAAGGTATTAAATAATTATGTTTGTCTTGAAGCTAAAACACATCATACATTCATTTTCACAAGTATAAACTTTAAGTGTACATGTTATTAAATGGTTTAAATGTACATGTACATCCAAAAGTCTACACACGTAAAATCACAGGTTAATGTTTTGACTGCCAAGATTGGGAAACTTCATTTATTTATTTCCAGGCTCAAGTAAATCTGTAAAAAAATAAATTATCCCCATGTGAAAGGCTGCAAACTGACTTTAAGGCACAGCTACTTTGATGATCCCAGGATGACAAAAAGGATTAAATAATAACACCGAGATGGATTTTGTGCGTAACTATCAGCATAAACACAGCACTTGGCAGTGTTGAGCGCATGGAGAGGGGCAAAGTTCAATATGTGTTACGAGGTCCTCTCTCGACAGCCTTATTAGATGATTGCCCAAAGTGCTTTCCTTGTATAGTAATAACATCTTGGATTTAAATCCTGTCCAGGACCTTTGCTGCATGTCACACCCTGTTTCTCCCATCGTTGTGTCTCGTCATTGTGAACTACAGCACATAATGGAGCAGAAATGCCATAAATGTGCTCTTTAAAAGGACACATATTGCTGGAGGGTCTGAGGCCATGAATTTCCCAAGTAAACTTGGGAAATGGCACCACACTGTTCAAGTGTGTGGTGCACTTTAGCATCTTCAAATTGTTAATCTGGAGGATTACCATTTATTGTCTTGGTATTACATTTTCATTTGGAACAATTCAGAACAAACTGTGCCACAGTATTATGGTGTCGTCTTTTGTTGTTCATATTTATCACATGTTGTAAAGTTGAAGGATGATGAAGAATGGTGAAGAATTTTAGATGAATCCATTGTGTTAAGTGGCTTTTGATGTTTATTTCAGCACACACTCAACATAAAAGGAAAGCACCCTTTTTAATGGAAAGGATGAAAACATCCTTGTCACCTTTACACTTTTAAAAAATACCAGCACAACGGAAGTAGCACCACGTTTTAATGGTCCACCCACTACATGCTGGCCCTACTTTAAGGTTTGTCAGACCCTTTTATCTTCCAGCTGTCTTTAACATCCATTTGGAAAATGTACCAGTATCTGATCTGTAGAGGTGTCTACACTGCTGAGATTACAGAGGTTTGATTATAAAATATTTTAATTTCTGCAAGGTGAAGAACAAACAACAATATAGAATTAGAATTTAAAGACAATCTGTTTGTCAGTGTCTTCAAAAATCTGGTCAAGATTAAAAAACACTGTTGCTAGAACACCCAACTGTCCACCTTGACCACTTCTGAGTCATATGGTATTATTGGTCTTATAAATATTGAATTATTTGGCAGGTTATTGGCTTGTTCTGTAGTGATTAACCTATTACTTATCATTTGGTTGCACAATAAGCTCATAAACAAACGCAGGATCAAAGCGCCTACCAAACCTCCACAAGCTCCTACATTTACATTCATCACTTGTATCAACAGTCAGGTAACACCACATTTCAACAAGCCAGGGTTGTTTCAACACTTTGTTTTTTTTCCTGTCCCTGACTTGTTCAAAGCTTATCCACCTTCTTCAATGACATTAATTAACTGAGCACTGACTGGCAGTAGCTAATCTGATGCACTATAGATGAGAAAGTTAGAAGCCATGAGAGGTTGTGTGATTAAAAAAAATGGAGGTCACAAGGCAGTTATGACCCCAAAGGTGATGTGTAATAAATCTGTTCACATGACTTAGATAAAAACAATCTGACATTTATCTTTGTTATATCTAATAAGGATCTATGTTAGACAATTATGTCGTGCAAGGTAATGCGAGGTTTGCATACGCAGGAGCTAAGTGAGTACATTGTACATGTATTTAAACATTTATGAATCCTAATGTCATCATTGCATTTCAGCTTTTGCAAGATTAATGGCATTTGTGAACTCCGGGCTTCACAGGATGCAGACACTGAAAGAGGATGTTGGTTTTGTCCATTTTATATCAAATCATACTGTATATCTTGAATGTGTCATTTTTTTAAGACATCACTCACTGGCAAGTCATAACTTTTATTTATTTATTTTACCACTTACTTTCACTTTGAAGGTTGTATACACATTATATAGCCACAAAAATGTACTATTTATTTGCCCCTCATGGGATATTGGTATTATCTGAAAATAGTGTAGCATGATTTAAATAAAACAATTATTTTAAACATCACTGTCAGACATAACGTCAGAAATATTGAGCCACACATGCTGGTGGGAACAGTGCAAGTCAGTGACAATGACTTGCATTCCCATGCAATTGATTTAAAATGTCATCTTACTTTGGAAACCCATCCAATATGCTTGGAAAGAGAATGGTAATAAATGCTATGTAGGTTTGATGGGCCTCATTTTTCCTACCAAATTGGACAAATGTAGGGAGAAATACATGCTTCATTTCAAGCGAGTCTTTAGCGATGGCTCGTCTGCATTTTTTTTAATTTGAATGGGGCCAAAAATAGATCACTAGCCATGCTTTGTTGGAGTGAGTCACATTAAATGGATAGCATTGATTGTGACATGATCACTTCTGTAAGGGTTACGTGTCTGTTTTAGCAAAATTTATATTTTAACAAAAAACACCTTTGTAATTAAATAATGATTCCCCTTTAAATAAAATAATTATTTTATTTAAGTGGATTAGTGGATTTATTTCTCTTTTTTAACTGGTATAAAAAAAAAAAAAGACTTCATAGTTTTCATGACAGTGACAGTAAGTGTAAAACTCAATTCCCCCCACAAGTAATATGTAATTGACAGTAAACGGCATATGCAGCAACAAAGGAGGAGGAAAATAAAAGATATCATACGATCAAAGCACGGAAAAATATTTGATCTTGATGGTTTACTTTCTGGAAATTAAGATAAATGCAAAGAAACTGAGTGTCAGAGTCACTGTGGCTGTAAACGAGAAAAACGCCTCATATGTTTGATCTCTGTTCGAGGCAACGGTCTTCATGTAATCGTGATTATAATCAACTTATATCACATTCTCTAAACAAAATGGCTGCGTGCCCAACAGCTGTGTGTTTGTTTACATCGCCATGTCACATAAACACAGAAAATTGTCCAGAATAGATTCATCTGTGGGGATTCATTTCAGGTACATTTTATGTGCGCTGTAAAAGTAAGTCAAACTTAGAGGAAAGGGAGTGACACACAAACAGGCACCCACACACAACAACGTGGTGAGGATTTAGAGAGAGATTTTCTCTGATGTTACCCTCATAAAAAAGATCAAACCTTTGTGGTTTTTTGTCACAGAATAATTAACTTTTGTCTTTGTAATTAGACTGGATATTTTATTTTGAAACACCGTGAGGAGATTCAGAGCTTAATATTATTGTGTCGTGGCAAACGACGGCAGCGATTCATTATCAAACCATTTTAAATAAATATATAAAATATATAGAAATAAAATAGAGCCATTGATTTAAATAAAAGTTTTCATATACTGACAATGTGTGTGAATGGCTCATATCAGCTCTTCTGTTCATGGGCCAACAGATTAAATTATCTGACTCTAAACAGATGTGAACATGTTTATATGCATTTGTTTAATTAGAGGATTTAACATTGTATGAGATAAAAAGTGATAAAAAAATAATAATAATTAAAAGACTCCCTGATTAATATTATATTGTTACAACATTGTTCACAAACAGTAGGTGCAATGTGGAAGTATGTAAAATGAAACTAAAAAAGAATCCTTCCTTGATTGATAATATTTATTTACATTACACAGACGCATTTTTTGAATATGCCACGTGCAATATTACTTTCCCCAAGGAACTGGCCTGGGTTGCTAAAACCTAGGACAGACGCTTGGCTCTACACTTCAGATTTTGGCTGAGCTGGTGAAAACACTGAGGCTCTTTTGCAGCTGCTTCACAGCCAAATATAAACATCTGGATGAATTCTGCCTCAAGTTGATGTGGCTAAAGCTCCCTCTATTGTTGGGGGTCAGGATGCCTTGTTTGTCACTCTGGATTTAGCATTCTTCTCTCAACATGCTTCCCATTTAAAGCTCCACACAGTGTTCCCACTGCTTCATAAAGGCAGATAAAGGAAAGCCGATTTAGGATTGACCCTCCCTCCCACATCCTTCACTCCAGTCCTCTTGGCTCGTATGTCTCTTCATGTGATTGTCAATGTCAGGAGAATCTCTTATTCGTGTTGCTCTGGATCTTCAGTTCATTCATGACCTTCAAGATTAAAGATAAGTCACAATGTGTTAGCTTCACCTCACCAGCCCTTTTCCTCATTTCTCACTGGTTGGTTCATAATGAAATATTCAGCCCAGCATTTGAAAGAGCTTCAAAGTGAGCTGATGTGCAAATGAAGCATTATGAGCTCATCAAATCAATACTGAGAAATAGGTGTAAAGAGAAAGGGGCTGGCTGATGCAGAAAGCTGTGATGGAGGAACACAATAATACAGAATGGCATTTTTCCTGTTTGGCAAGTCAAAAACATCACACAAATTCCAGCAGAATTGATGTTCTTGTTCTATCGCGTAATTAAGTATTAATTTGTAATTCCCACCAGTTTTTCAGCACATTCAAGCATCAACAAAGCTTGTATCAGCGTAGCTAGCGCCAATGCTTACCATTTGTTATTCAGCTTGTACTAATAACAGAAAAAATTGTACAGTAAGGGAAGGGGAACAATGTTGCTATACACTTATTCATGCAAATGTGTACATACTATGCAACTCAGCTTCTGCATTAGAGCTTTACAAACAAAAAGGCAGATACGTCCACTTCCGGTAAATGAAAGAACTGAAAGAGAGAATAAAGGCAGAGAGGGATTTTTAGCTCACCTCCGTCATCTTTCTGAGTCTCTGCGAATGGCAAAAAATGCAGAGTGCACTTCTAGTAACCATAAAATGAGACTTTTAAGTGGCAACAGACATCTTTTGTCTCCCTAGTGATTCATTTTTAGTGACTGCGTTGAAGACACAGCAGTAGAGGCTTCAGAGTCACCTATGGCATGCACTAGATGCATGCTACATTATATTCTCTGCAAGGATTTGGATATGGAATAATGCACTTCCTTTATACTGTAAATCGAGTCCAATATTCAAATGCTGTGGGTGTTGCTTTTCTCTCACCATGACACATGTGAATCAATCTAAACATCATCATGACAAGATTAAGCCTGAAGGTTGTCTACTGTTAAAGGCTTACTGCAGCTGTAAGAAAGGGTTAACATTCACAAAACACGCACCACCTAAACATGCTTCTTGTTTATGTGTGTCAACAGCTATGAATGTCTTGACTAATATGTTCAGCTCATCATCTTAATTAAGGCACTCTGTTTATTTTCATACCAGACAACCAGTATATGAGAGTTGTCAATACGTGTTACGACACTTGCTGTTTGCACTGTGCTAAAATTCAACGCTCAAGTTCCTTGTCAGCCATGTGGGTCTTTGTATTTGAATGACATATTAATTATCATTCAGTGTCACAATGCAATTGCCATGTCACACACACACGTATAGCACAGGCTTCATAGTTTTAAAATAGACAATTCCACCTCAGATGAACAACATGGTTTCAGCTACAGTGTGCACACATTTTTACAGAATATCAATGTGTAAAATGAAAGGTCATTTTATACATTCATAATAATTTAATTTATAAGATAAACTGCTGCCACACTGAAATCACAGCTCTATTACTTTCTCTTTTTTTTTTTCATATGCTCTTCTGCTCAAAGACACCACGGTCAAAACCGTTAACAATTATAGTTACACACGTTGATGGGGCCTCATGTAATCTATTCTGTAGCCATCAACAATAAATTTACAGACGTGACCATTTTCCAATGAAGTAATTACAAAACTGTTCTCGTTTTGTGCTAGGCTAATCGAGATCTCTCCATAGTGCGAGCGTGGTATGCCGCCAGCTCACAGTGCTGCAATTTGTTAGGGAGCCTCAGTGGAGGGTGGAAAATTGAGAGAACGAACAAAACAACATTCACGAATCATTCTTTACGTTTAATAGTTTGAGTTACAATGTCGACTTCAGCTAGTGCTAGTGTTTACCGGATTAAAAAAAGAACACTAACATGGAAAGAGTTGTGAAAGTGGTAAGTGTCCAAACCCACACTGAGCCTTCAATATAGTAGTGCAGTATTTGTACAATACCCACTTAGCCTCTAAGTGATAATGTGAGCTCATATGCACTGTGCATCTTTTACTAACGTAAAGGCAAATTTAAAGAAGGTTCACAGAGAGGATGTGACAACACACAGTAATATGAGGGTTAGTGCACACAATGGGCTCAGTAATAATGTTGGTCCTGAGTTCATACTTCATCATAATGTCCATATACAGCTAGGACTTAGATTAGTAACTGCTTTAATGGTAGCTATCTTTGTCATAATTGCTTGATGTCATAAAGAAATGTCTTGCTTTAAAAACATGTTTAAAGGGCTTTTAGAAGGCTGTATCAGCATCAACCTACTTAAGGTGATGTGATGACTATAATTTGTTTTATACTCACAACAGCTGACATATTAAACATCATACTGTGGGCAAATATTCCATCAGTGTCCAGTCTTTCACACAGGCTGATCGTTTCCTGTTGGTTACATATGAGTGATGTGCAAGAGATGTGTGAGAGTGTAACACAGGTTATCATCTGTAATCCCCCCTAAATGTGGTTGCCACATTCAAATCGGGATCATGGGCAAACATTTAAAAAAGGATGAAATAGAATGAAAAATATTCAAACGCTCGACTGGAAACTGAGTTCCCTTATCCACCCGAGCAGCAACATGATCATCAATCCCCACGTTACAAGCCGCTCAAGAGGAGGCCAACAACAAACCAGCAGTCATCCACCGGAGCAAACAGGCCACAAGAAACACGATGAAGCGTCACGTTAAAAATTAAACTACTTAATATGTTAACTGATTTGGATTAATATGTTTCCCTGATACTTGAAACATAAGCATGGAATTGGCTCGTAGTCCATGAGAATCCCATGACCTGCACAATTCTCTGCGGAACTGTCAGTTTTTAATAGCTGTTTTTTCTTTTTTTTTACAAAATCTCGTATTAAGATACTCAAGGTTCTTTCATATCAAGCATGATCTAGTTTTTATGTTGTGGTCAGTGCTGTTTTCACTCAGTGGACATTATCAGGAGACCAAGAGTCATTGAATCAGCCCGGTTGATACTGATTCAATGACTTGTGGATAACTATGACCTGCATGAATGAGAATCTACACGGACATCTTATCAGGAGCCGTTTGGCCTATTAAGCACTGCCAAGGGAGGATTCATACTTGTTTTTAGCTTCTTTCATGGAAGGCAGCCAAGCCCCGTCTTTTAAAGGTAAAACTCTACCAGCCATTTACTGAGGATGTGACTGCTTTGATAAGTCTCTAAAATTGGATGAATCTCAGGTTTTAACTCTTCCTCTGCCTGTTATTAAGACAACAAAGTTGCATTGAAACACAATTTGAGGCTATTAATAATGGGATTACCTTCGAAGGTCACAGGATTCACAAGTGTGGTGAGTGCTTTCAGTTTTGGGTTGTGTGCAGCACACCAAATGTTATCCTGGTTTCTGGGCACACAAGTATGAGCTTTATGGAGAATCAGGCAGTGGTGGCTCTGCTGGCCCTGACAATATCAAAAAAGTATTTTTTTTATTATTATTATTATTTTTTTTTTGTAAATAATCAAATTAATGTGTGTCTGAACGTGTCTGAAATCAATTACTTTTTCAGGATGTTATGATTATATTTCCAGAAAGAATATGGTTATTTTTTGTGAAGCAGAGCTGGATTTTCCATAATGTCTTTAAACACATCATAGCTCCATGGACCTGCTCTAGTAGTATTGCTGGCCTTTCGTTGAAGCTGCCATTTCCTGTTTGGTTATAACTTTGATTGACGCGTGTCGTCAGCCAATCAAAATGTGATGCATAGTCAAAGAACGCCCCAGGCCCAGTGATGTGTCTGGCGCTAGCCCCCGCTGTTGTCATCAACGACGGCGGGTTTTGAAGTAAGTTATGATCGCTGCATTAACACCACCGATCCATCATGTTTCTGATCTCCTTCGTGTGCACTTTTCACGGCGATCGTTTGGAGAAAAGAAAGAAATTATTTCAAGAGGAAGACCTACACGGAAGAGGTACATATTTTCCGGTAGTTGGAGTGTTAATGATACATTGATAACATTTTTTAGAAGTGGTGAGGACAAAACTGTTGATCATAAATAGTGCCGGGGACGTGTTCCCCACGTAGCTGACGCCTATGCTTATGTGGAAGCTTGTTTTTGTGTCATATAGTGAAATTGCGTTTGCTGAGCGACTTAACGGAAGATGTGGTGGTAATGATGCAGTAGCCTATAGATGTGCAGTGGTGTGCGTGTGCGCTATGGTTGTTGCAGATCAACTGTCTCGTGAATATAGTCGGTGTTTGTGCGTGTTTTTTTTTACACTGAAGGCCTTGACTGAAACCCCACGGTACGCTACTGGCATCAGGCACTAACTTTACCAAAAGTTGGCTCAAGTACACACTCTTTGACTGTTGAAGGTGATTTTAAAATTGTTGATGGACAGCTTCAGTCCCCAGATGAAATGCTGTGAGGTCTTCATTTGCATGAGTTTACATATAGTCTGGAAACCATTTTGCAACTGACAGTGAAGAATTGAAAAATTCATGAGAAACAAAGCTGACAAAAACAGACTAACTCAAGTGACTTTCTTCTAATACAATTCAAACAGTGGCTCTTGCGCTAAGACAGCAAGGGAAGTTCAGCTTCCTCTAAAACGCCGTCAACTGTGTGGTATTTACATGTCATTACTAAATGACATGTAACACGTGCTAGAACACGATTAGAATGTGTCATTAGTTCGATCAGAATCAGCGGTTTCACTGATGACGGATCGCATGGTACAACAAGATGTAATTTGCAACTTTTAACGAGAGCCACTCGTAAATGCCTGCACAGGTGTTCACATCCATTTCATGTATTACTTATTAGACATCACAGCAAAGCAGCAGTCGCTTTCGAATACAAAACAAATGATCTTGCCCCTTGGGACAAGGTGAGGAGAACACAGCAGGTGGGCTAAATGGGTTCTACATGTACTGTATGTCATTTTTAAGTACAATCCAGATGTCCAATCTTCTGTGTGACCTTCTTTTGAGCATCCTACACCGCAAAGCTTGATTTCATCATGAAGCTATTTAATCTCCGGACAAATCTGCCTCATCGGTTTCCATTTAGTCATAATCTGAACAAACGTGCATCACATTTTATCACGGAATGTAAGAGAAGTGGGGATTATGCCTCATTTATTTGAACCAGAAAAAACGGAAAAGGATGTTAATGAAGGACACTTGGTATATGAGTAATTCAGCTGTTAATGTTCAGTGTTGGATTTTGCATGAAATCATGTTTTTATATATATATGTATATATATATATATATATATATATATATATATATATATATATATATATATATATATATATATATATATCGGATGATGGGTTCCTTAGCGAACTCCATTATCATGCATTTTAATATGCCAGGCTGGATCTCTATGTAAAACGTTGCCGTCGTAACTTCCTAAATCCAAATGCATTAGAGCACAAATTGGTATTCTTAAAAATAAATGGATTAATAAATACATGCATGCATGTAATGACAAACACCCAGTGATGAAGAAACTGATGAGTGTAATGAAACTATAAATATATTGGCTCAGCTGGACTGCTGCCTTTTGGGTTTAATGGAGTGTGTGTGATAAACAACATGCATAAACCTGTGTTCATTCATGACGTTCATTTTCTAACAGTGACACCTGCACCATGCTTTCTTCCACAGTTCAAGGAAAATGAAAAAAGGGTATGCACATTACATCATACACCCAAGGACAGCCTTTATCAACTAAAAGTGTAAAATGCACTTTTAATCAATACTGAAAATAAAGTTCACAACAGAATGTTGTTGCAGATATAATATACCTTTCTATGACCCTGTAGTACCCAAATAACTGACCCCAACCATTCCATTTCTGGGTACCCTTTCCTTGGGGCACAAGAGTATTGTAAGGGTAGAGCTAGACCCATGACAGTCAGCTGATTGGATGACAGAAAAGTCTCACTGCCTTTCGACCAGTGTTTCTTCAAGCCCGCAGACTGTCCTCATACAAAGCTTGTCGTCTTGTTGAGACAAACAGCCACAAACCCAGCAGAAAAAAAACAAGCACGTCATCTGTTGTTTCGTGATCAATGTTCAATGTCAGCGCACTGGTACAGTGTCAAGCTACGTAGCTCGCCGACGTGGCCATGGAGCACAGTGCACAACCCGCCTACCAAGTAAAGCAACAGTCGAAACGCAAGCCTGACCAAGGGCTATACCATTCTAAACCATACCATACTATACCAAACTGAACCGTACCATGATGGAAACACGACTTATAATATACAGTAATGCTTATATTCACAGTATACATTGCAGGTGTTGCACAAGTGTTTGTACGTTATCTTATGTATTTGAGGGAAAATATAAACTGTACATACAGGCATGTATGTAGCTATTGTACATGCTGATAAAATGTAGTTCTCCTGTCCTGTACCTGCAGTCAGTGTTACCAAGACGAGTCAAGTCAGTTAGCATAACTAGCCTTGTTAGCATAACTGTTGTGAAGGAAGGTGTGGTTGGCATTATTACATGTCATTTAGCAGACGCTTTTATCCAAAGCGACTTACAAAAGTGCATTTAAACATTTGGGTACAAATAAGAGCTAGAAGTAAGTAAGAGCTTCAAGTAGATCAAACTATGAAGTGCTAGTCATAAGTGCGATGTACAAGTTTTTTGTTTTTTTTTGTCTTAGTCGAGGTAGAGTCGGAAGAAATGTGTTTTTAGTCGGCGGCGGAAGATGTGGAGGCTTTCAGCTGTCCGGATGTCGATGGGGAGATCGTTCCACCATTTGGGAGCGAGGACAGTGAACAGTCTCGAGTTCTGCGAGTGCCTCTGCGATCCACTCAGTGAGGGGCAGTCACACACACACACACACACACACACGCGCACCGCACACGCACACACACACACACAGCTGGGCAGTGCATGGAACAGCACTAACTGTGTTTAAGGTTGTTTTCTATGTGTGTTATTTAAAGATTTACAAATATGACCACCAAACTCATTGTGCCGGGAGAACTTATGTAGGCAGCAAGACCTGCAACATCTATGTGTAGGTGGACGCGTGTCTATGTTCCCACATTTCTAAGAGTTTTTTCAAAAATAGGCCCTATGTTCATCTGAACCAGAGCAAGCGGAATGTCCGAGCTCTTGGATCTTACTTCACAGGGATTGGTTGAAATGAAAATAACAACCTCCAACTGTGGCTTGAGGGAACTCCGCTTCCAGTGCTGTCTTCAGGATGGTTCTCTGTTCCATAAGCACATGAACAAGAGGCAGTACAAAGCCATGATGGTTTCCCAATATGGTAAAACACCGTCTGTATGGTCGAGGGCAACTCCTAAATCCATGGCATACATGTAAGTTGTTCTACATCGTTGCAGCAGGGTCAGATTCTCATTTGTTGCAAACACCAGTATGCCCCAAACATAGTCAGCACGTAAAGGTCTTCTGCCCATGTTTGGGCCCACAAGCCTGTGACCTCCGCTTCAGTGGCTGGGATCTCTGGCATTGCCTCAGACCCGGCTCTCTGCATAGCTGAACGGATTGACTGAAACGCTGGTATTGGTGGTCTATCGCTTCCTCCTTGGACTGTCACAAAATGTGGGAACATAGGGCCTCATTTTCAAAATTTTCTGTGAAAAAAAAATCCTTAGAAATGTGGGAACATAGGGCTGACCCCGTGTAGGTGATAGAGATGTGTTTACAGAGGGCGGAATTTATGGTTTCTTTTTCCAAGATTACATACATGGATATAAATGTCAATAATGATTGAATACCTCTCCCTCGCTGTGAAGCGTTACGTCACAATAAACAAGCCAGTCTTACATTAATCAAGCAGAAACCCCCGCCATGTTGCTGTTGACCAAACACATTTAGAAGAGCCTGGTTGTCTGCATATGCCTGAACATAATTTTCTGAAGTGAGGTGGAAATAAATTCACCTTGCAGATCATATAAAACAGCATCGTTTTATGAAAAGGTGCAGCCAGTATGTAGTCAGTGGTGAGTATGTGATTTTTCTCCAAATAGGCAAACCAGCTATTCTGATATTTTTGTAAACCCAATCTAATCTCTCCGTGTAAAACATATCCTGTTAAAGTAGGTGTTTCTGTATCAACTTTAATCTTCTATCAATATTAATAAGTGAATCGCCTGATTTTATCTTGCACACCCAATCCACACCCAATCCACACACACTTAAATAATATATATTCATGGCACCTGATAAATGTCTGTAAGAAATGGGGCACAGATGTTTGTTATGAGAAATGAAGATAATGTTTTGTCAACAAGGTAACCTTGGAATTAAAATTGCCTGATAGAAAAGTTTGTTATTTTTGTATTTGCAGTTATAATTTTACTTCCAACCCTTTTTCAGACAGCAGATGTCGTTCATTACTTTGTTAAATAAAGGAGCCGTCAATTGCAAATCATCGCCATGACTATTTATCATTTGTATTTATTTTAGTGGTGTCACAGGCAGCTGCATCTGTTATTTCACCTACTAAGTGAATTGAAATGACCAAAGTGACGTGTAATCAGTGATATCAACTGTTCACGGATGAGGATTATAAGATGTGGGTTTTATTTATCTATAGCGGTATGTGTTTTTGTGTTTTTCATTTTGTATTTGCCTGCAATTATTACTTACCATAACTACTACTAGTACTATATACAATCATGATTGTCCTCATAGTCTATCTTTTTTGGCAGGATTTATTATGACTTAAAACTGGTGTTGATGAATAATAAAATAAAATTAACTTGTAGATATGTATCTTTTTAGAATTAAGCAAATATGCCAGCACAACTATTCAATGTGTAACTATCTAATATGTAATGTTCATGCCTCTGGCTAGGATGAGATATTTCTTCTAGTTTATCTAATTAAGCCAATAAACAACTTATTTATCCTTCAACTGCCTGCCAAAGAGAGGTAGACACTACATGCTATATTAAGACGAGTGGATAAGAGGATATATAAATAAGTGCTTGTTATATACCTGTCAAATATGCAAATCTTGCCAAACAATGTCTCTAATAAATATTTCATTATAAAAGAAAAAAGAAAAATACACAAATGACAAAAGGTTTGGAATATAATGTGATGGGATGTATGCGTTACACAAGAGTCCTGGGAGTAAAACAGGCAATACAGCACCTGCAACTACAAGTGTTATCAAATAATGGACTCACAACATGTTTTTAAACTGGTAGATAAAATTGTATGCAGCACAAATAGCATTAGCACGGGTACACCACTCAAACATCAATTCAAAGACGCCTCCTGTTAACTTTCAAACAAAAAAGCCACAGAGAAATTCAATGCTTCACAGTTGTAGTGCAGACAGAGTCCAGGTGCCAAGTGAAAAAGGAAAGAAGCAAAGGAGAAGTGGCCAGAGGGCATGTGCTTTTATCTATCTGGAGAAAGACAAATTCAGGTGGCAGATAGACAGTCAGAGGGGCATATAAGTGTGAGCTATGTATCACAAGTGCAATTCTCAGTACAGTTCAGCACTGACCTTGTTCAGATGTGAGGTATTCCCACTTCTAAAATAAGTACTGTCATATTTAGACTAACCAAGTATAACCAAGTAAAAAGGCTGAGAAACTCAGCCTGAAAAATAAACTCAACCATTTTTTAAGAAGGCTTTAGTGGTCATTATATTCACAAAAACAGGACTTCAACTAACAATTATTTACATCAGCAATGTATTTATTTTAACCCTAATTCTCATTAGAACTCATTAGAAAACATGTTTTATTGTTATTATTATTATTATTATTATTGGCAGACTCAATCTGGTAACCTCTGGATTTCTCTTCCGTATTCCTGTTTGTGTTTGCATGGAGTATAGTTAAATTTTAGTGCTCTTTTTTTTTTCATCAACTCAAATAAAGCCATCTGCTCTCTGGCTTCCTTGAAGAAAAACAACCTCCAAGACCTGAAAGTTTTCAAATAGCTCAAACAGGATTGTGTACCTCAGTAAATATAAAGCTCCAATTAGCTTTTCCAATTTCTCCTTTTTGCCTCAGTAATGCTGAGCTTATACGGACCAAAATGTTAGTGTACCCATTGTATTAGCGATGCCTATTTAAAAATGAATGCAGCAGCCCTCCGTAAATCTCCTTGCCTTGAAAGTCATAATCGTTACTTTTGTGGAGACTCTAAGAGTTGAGACTGAAATTTAACTTTTTAAACTTTTTTGACCTAAGCTTCAACTTTTAAGCCATTTGAACATGTACTTCTCTATGACAACTGGGCAAACCTTATCTACTGAGAATGATTGTGTCATATGATCGAAGGTTGTGGAACTGCTACTTACAGACCTTGTGATTCAATTATTACAATTTTCTGTCTAACGGAGGC
Organism: Solea senegalensis; assembly: GCF_019176455.1. Taxonomy (NCBI): domain Eukaryota; kingdom Metazoa; phylum Chordata; class Actinopteri; order Pleuronectiformes; family Soleidae; genus Solea; species Solea senegalensis. The sequence goes on along the minus strand of NC_058027.1, from coordinate 10,245,884 downwards.
AGTGATTTCATTTTTTTGGTCATTTTAAAAGTTAATGATTGTGTGGGGCTTCGTCGGGCACAAAGCTTTTTCAAATTTGTTCATCACATAAACCACACCTCATCTTTTATATATATATATATACACATGTATATATATATATATATATATATATATATATATATATATATATATATATATATATATACACATATATATACACACATATATATATATATATACACATATATATATATATATATATATATATACACATATATAATATAATTAGAGAGAGAGAGAGAGCGAGAGAGACTGTAGGTAAAATATTTTAAAATGTTATCAGGCTGACATTTGCTAACACATTTATAATAACAAATTAAAACTGACAAATTTGATAGGAATGGGAATGAATATTTGATTATTCCATTAGCTGTTTGAATATAAAAAGAGATATTGTGTGTGTTTGGGGGAGATATTTGAGTATATGATGAACTTCAATGAAAATTCCAAAAGGCATTGCTGCATGAAAACATGTGAACTACACATGTGAACACATTTCAATTGTGACTTGTTAAAGTTAAGGGTCATTAACGTAAGTCATCCAGAGGGAAGCAGGTAGAATGTCATGGCAGTCTCTATAGTCATTGTTCAGACATTTGATTTTAAAATCAAAAATACTGCTTATGGTGCAGCCAGAGGGAAAAGTCTGAAAAAATCCTAATGATTGGATTACATAGTAGTCTAAGAATCATGAATGCTTGGTCACAGTTGCATCACCACCCTTCTGGGAGTTTTTGAGGTATTTCACAGTTAAAATGAGAATCTCAAACTGATGTGGGCTTAAGATGACAACTCAGGAGATCACCCAAGTCATTCATCCCTTAAGGGCCATGACCGTGTGCACAAAAATGTCACAGCAATCTTTCCTATATTTTTAAAATATTTAAGTCTGGTGGACTGACTGACAGTCCTACAGTGTTGTGTCTGGGGCCCTACTGCTAAGCTGCAAAGATGGTAAGATATGGCATGTAATGTTATTGGGAGAAATATGATTTGTATAAAATAGTTCTTCATTTTACTCTTTAAAAGAAGCATTTTATCCATGAAAATATCACCTGCAGTGCAGCAAAGAAGATTCCACGGCATATCTTCAGTGCACTGTATATTGATTTTCCAGCTCTGTGAGTGCGTGTGCACTGCTGATGCCCTTTTTTCCATTTTATCCACTGCCCTTCAGGTTTTTGGATGCCCACAATACCATCAGAGAGCAAAAGGCTTTATCAGGTAAGAGTATGGTGCATGCTTCTTTAACACAGCCAATTTAAAATGGAGGATTTCACTCCGAGACGAGGGATCACAGGGTACTCATAAAAAGAGGAGCCGACTTATTTTCATCGAAACACACTAATGAGATTTGTCTACTAGCCCATGACCTTTTGACCTACCGTTACCTTTAAATGATAACTCGACCTACTCTCAGTGGTGTGTGTATGCTCCTTTTATATGGTGATATCAACCAAATGTGCTAAGTGTGAGAAAAAGGAGCGAAGCTGGCGTGAAATGCATGCTTTGAGTCAGTTCTGAGGACATTGGGGTCAAAAAAGGCAGCAACAAAAAAACCTTTTCTGTGTAGATTTATCGGCCAAATATTTTCCCCATTAACAACTAAAGAAAGTCAGATGATTTTTCTCAAATGAATAAATGACTCACACAGTGATATATTATAAAACTGCTCCTCAATCATTATCTTCTTATAAACTAATTAAATAAAAGACTTTACTGTACATAAATGCAGTACTTTGAACCAATTGCATTTAAATCAGGATCATTAATCACGGTTACTTGTCGTCGTGGCAGCAGTAGTATTTTTAAGGTAGGAGGACAGACATAAATTCACTTCATACACAAAATGCTTCAGTTAAGTCGGACATGCACGTAATATACTGAATAATTCACTATATGATATTATTTGGCTTGAGAGATGGCCGACAAATCTGACCATGCAAAGTCCCATTACAATGTGAAATTGAAAATAATGAGTAAAATGCAAGTGAAATGAAAATATTAATTAAATCTACTGATGCATTAAAATGGCAGGTTGGGGTTCGATGCTGCTAAAGCTGAGCAGCCTTCCATCTTTTGTGTGTGTGTACATTACACTCAGCTTGTTGTATCACAGTTTTTACCACTTCCTTGGATCCACCACCGGTCAAGAGTGCAGTTTTGCATTTGCTCACGAGTCAGGAAATTTACATACAGTATATGGTGAGTTTTCCCTCGTGCTGTCTTAGTTATAGTATTATTGTGAGTTACTTGTGTTCACTGTCTTCTGTTTTAATCAGTCTGCTGGTTGATGAGCGTAAAAACGCCTGTCCGTGAAATAAACCTCATCTTGAAGGTTCCACATGTGCAGGCATGTCGTGCTGATTCCTCCCACTCATTTCAGTGAGTATCATGTATTTAGTGGGTGGTGATGTCAGAGAGCAAATACCCACAGAGATCAGAGAATTTCGGTTCTAGATAAATATGTGCAAGTGGTTTTATATTCACAGACTGTTATAAACATGTGTACAGTGAATGGGCCTCACATTTGAACACAGTATTTCTATGAGCATGCATTTGTGCAACCTGTGCTACCGACCACATTCATTAGCTAAATGAGGCTAAAACACTGAGTGCAAACGGATATTTTCATGTCACCGACAGCCTGAGAGGTTTGCAGCGCTGTCACATTTTACTGAATTAAATCTGAGGTCAAGTGCAATCTCTCAGAAAAGGTCAGTGCTTCACAGTCCTGGACCTCCAGATTCCATTTGTCATGATCAGAGTTTTTGCTGGAGCCTGAAGTCTTTTTTTCCTGTTGTCTTTGTGCAGTGATCTCTTATAACACTTAGCGTGATATGGCATGAATTCCACCCACGTTGTCCAAATCCCTCAAAATGATTTGCCATTAACCTTGAAATGGTTCCTCAGATGACAGTGAAAGCACAGAGCGCTCCTCCCGCTCACTGCCTCATGAGAAAACAAATGGCCAAGACTATTGCATTTATCAGCATGCGTGAACAAAAGGTAGATGTGAGAAATGCTTTAATCTGAAGATTAGTAACAAAAGACACCAACATCACGTTATAATTAATAGAGCAATAATTAATAGAGTAATCCCTAAAAAGGAGCAATTAATGACTTGCCTTAAAGGTAGAAAAATGATGCTCGAAGCTGAACATTGAAGTAAGATCACATAACGTATAAAGCTGTGCTAACTGTCTTGCATATCTAATTAAATTAAATATATTATTTGAAGGGTGATTCAGTTGAAAGAAGGCAGATTTACAACAGTCTACTCGTGTCAGGTAAATTGATCTTCATTTGTAAAATCATTAATATCTTTAATATGCATTGCATGTCTCTAACCAAATAATCTCCATCCCTGAAACATCAAACCTTGCAAATGCTCCTGGTCAAATGAAGAGAGAGTTGTCTCTCTTCATTTGACCTCTCCTCTGGACAGGAGTGCTTGTGAAGGTCACCCTCTGTGCATCAAGTGATCGTCTGACCTTCACAGCTTCTGCAGAATCAATACAGGAATCTAATGAAAGGAATGTTAGTTAGTTGTCAGAAAAAGGAGCTCAGTGTTTGTAGAAAAAACTATTTGTTTTTACTGAATGGCTGGCATGTCAGTGTTTGACTTGATCTAATCTTTCTTAATCATCTCTGAGTAATGCACACAATTAATCATGACTTTTAAAAATGAATATTTGAGCACAAGACCATAGATTTTTCACATTTACCCACATTACCACAATTATTTTACAAAGACATTTAAATGCAGCGCACGTTTTAGTCAATATCCTTGTATGATCAGCAGCTCACAGTCTTAAATGTTAATCACCTTGACTGTGACATATGGTTCCAGATCCCCTTTGGCTACAAGCACATTCAGTTATGTGCATCCTGTCATTAACTAAGTTAGGTAGCTGCGCTGAAAATTGTGTTTTACACATGTAAGCTAATCTCAATTTGTCAAACTGCCTCAGGGCTTGAAGGTTAACAAAAGATAGCTGGCTGTACAATTTAACAACCATATGTCGATTTGCCAAATGACAGTTTAATTATGTGAATAATTCTGCAGTTATTCATGTCTCTTTGTTTCAATGTGATAGAAATACTACAAACCTAATCCCAGGCAACATTAGTGAAATGAGAGACATCTGATTGAAAACTACTATAAAATTGCAAAATTTGTTTAACCCAGAAAAGCGGATATATCATTTTGACAGTAAAACTTCTGTGCTTTCAATGTATAAACATATCTACTGAGAACGATTGTGTAATATAATAAACAATATTGCTATAAAAACGTTGGAAATCCTTACAGCACTTATTGTTAATTAGTTCTGGGACTAGATCAACAAAATTACCAAGATTACATCTGTTGCACAAGGAGAACTTGGATAATATTTTAAAACTATTTTCAGCTGACATAAATTATAGATTCAAATCGCAACAGTCATACTGTAAAGATGTTCCTAATTTGATGGTGGGCATTCATAAAAGAAACCAGGTTGTGAGGGAAATTAACACAGAGAAAAGAGCTGACTTTTCCTTTTTGGGGGCATTTTAATGGTAAATAATGAAATGTAATATCAAAAGCATAAAACCTTGAAGATACTACTTTCATAAATACATCATTAGGACTAAATAAAACAATAAAGGCTTCAGTTCACATGAGAAGGAAGATAGCGGAACAGCCTGTGGCTGATTGATTTGTGGAATTGGGAGGTGACGACGGAGAACATTTCATGTTAGTAATGCTGTTCTCAGGTGAGTGTTTATGTTTATATGGTAGATCGGACTTGGTATTCACAGCTGGCTGCATTGCCATGCATGATAACCTAGCATGTGTGCATGACTTACTGATGTCACTCGGTCAGTCAGCTTACACGGTTCCACCTATCACACAAATCTGTCCTCAACCAGGAGAATGAGCCTGTGAGTTGGTATTTTGATCACATTCAAGGCATCTCTTCTTTCTCATCAGTTTTCCAAAGCAGTCACTCGATCAAGTATCTCCTTTGCCGCATCTCTCTCGCTCCTTGAACAGAACTCCTCTATTAAGAGATTGTCCCTCAGGGGTTCTTAACTAGGCTCAAGCACGTGATTTCACTGGAGTCGGGGAGATAGTCAACACTCTATCAGATAGTCAATACACATTTTGAGCAGCAATGAGCATGTAATCAGTTGTCCAAATTGTGCATTGTGCAGCATCAACACCTTAACAAAAAAAGCTGAGAATCCCTTTAACTGAAAAAATGTTTTTTTTTACTCTTAAGGCTCATTAATAAGATTATAGTATTCCTGCTCAACCACATCCATTAACTGTTTTTGCTACACGCTCTGAGCAGAAGCACCAGCTGATCCCTCCCTTCCTTCCTTCCTTCCTTCCTTCCTTCCTTCCTCCGGTTAGGTTTTCTTTGAAGTCGCCGTACTTCATGTCTTAAGTGATGCTTCAAGTTTGAGATGGACCAGTTTACTGAAGAATGCATTTATTTACTGTATGTTCACTTCAGATTCACTAGGTTAATGTAATATTGTGGTGTATTCTTTGGTTTGCTGTTAGAAGGAACTTTGTCCGGGACAAGTTTTAGCTTTAACAAACCACTCTGCAGCCCCATATATCGTAAGGTTATGCGTAAAATTAAGAGCTGAAACAATATCGTCAATTAACAGATATCTACATTTTTATGAGATTTAGTGTGATTGAAAATTATTTATTTTATGGTATGTAAGGAAAAATGCCACACACCAGTTATATCTTCTGCCTTTTAGTTTTCTCTCTATCTATTTCTTATATCCTCAGATACACTGACAGATCAGTTGTGTGAAAATAATCTGTTGCAGCCGTAGATTATTGTTACGACTGATATTAACTATGTATCCTTTTGTGAACTTAGTTTGTCTGTATTGATATTTGAAACTGCACCATCAGTCTCCATGGAAAGCGAGGACATGTTGCAGGATGCCGCGGGAATGAGGGGAATAAATATGACCGCATTCATCTGATAAAAGGAAGTACAATTTGCACGTGTGCGATAAGACTGTGATGGCATTCATTTTTAGAATGCCTCTAAATATCATTTGTCTCTGAGAGTGGAGGTGATTTACGTCATGTTGACTGTAGAGTAGAAAAGCATCTGAAAGATATCCTTCAAACTGTTTTGACAAAGTTCTATCATATAAAATAGAACCTAATAATGATGCACTTGTTATATTGTCATGTAACTATAAGTGGTACTGTGGTATATGGCAGGCCTTTCGAATTATCTCCATGAAATCCCGCATGCACACATAAGAAGAACATGCAACCTCTACACAGAAAGGCCCTCGGTCACACTGGGATCCAAATCGTTGACCTTCCTGCTGAGAAACAACAATGCTAGCCACTGTCTCACCGTGTCTGTCTTTTCTGGGTAAAATGATGAGCTAAAATTAACAGTCTCTCAGGGAAGGTCTAGATGATCTGCCAAGTAAAGGGCCAGGGGATAATTGACTCAGCTTTCCAGTCAGGGCAAAGCAACCTGCTGTGGATACAAGTGGGGAAAGCATAATAGTCACGCACCAGTGTGGTAGGAAGGGCACAGACAAGTAGACAGATAAATAATCAAACTGCACATAATTTGACAAAAGCAATATTGTGCAGTCAAAGTGTACCATGACCTTTAGAGCAATTGCCATCATTTCTCCTTAATTGCATCAACAAATGCCACTTCAACAACTGATACAAGCATAGTATTATCTTGTAAGTTTATCACAGCTGTAAGAGAATTACCCACTTCATGTCTGCCTTTGCTGGCCAGAAGAAGAAAGATGTAACTAATACTATGCCACACAAAATGGGCAAACAGGGATCAATTTTCCGGAAGCCACAAGTCCATAAGTTAAAATGCTGAAATCAATTATCGAAGAAGTGTTTTGCACAGGATTATTAAATAGAGTCTGTAGACCACTTAATGCAACAGTTACAGTACATACAATTTATTGAGTTTGTTTCACTGGGACTATGGAAGAAAAACAACTCCTTCCATTTTTATTAAATAGAGATGAAATTTTGGGGTTCAGGATTTTCTATGTTATTAATGACTTTAAACCGGTTGCTTTCCTTTCAATCACTGCCACTGCAGATCTCATCATGTTAAGGCGTTCTATTGTGCAACAGTTTCATTGGGAAGGTTCAAGTCAGTCTGTGATTTTAGCTGCTGCTGAGCTTCAACTCTTCACTGGGGAATAAATAACAGAACAAAATATCTTGTGGACTGCTCTTGTTTTTCTTCTTAGCAAGATACCAAACTATTCCAGTCCCATGTGGTGCATGTGACTGGACTGAATAGGATTCGTATTGTTCAAATAATGTTACACACCGAGTCTTGTTTTCTGCTCAGCTGCTGATCTGCCAACAGTGGCGTTGAAAAAATATAATTTGCTCCATTTACACCTGAACATTTTCAGTGAAATAAAGTTGGGATTTCTTCATTTTTGTGATCATTATACGTCCACATCCAGCATCACGCTCAAATATACTGAACTGCTTCAACAGCTGAAAGCAAGCAGCTTTAAAGCTCAGTAGGCAGGATATCTTTGTCATTACTGAGGAATAATTGCATATTAACATTTTAGTATAATGCACATCAAGTGATCTAACAGAAAACATGATTCCCTCACAGCTGCTGCTCAGTGACAAGTCATGGCCAGTGATTGAAAAATATTATAGATATTTATAGTATGGTTCTAGTGAGATACTGGATAAAATGTATGTAATAAGTGTTTGATGATAAAATCTTAGGCCTATACTGTAGTGGCTGATATATCCTTTTCATATTTCCATAACTAACTTTTCATATCAGCACTGCCAAAGGCATGTGTCATGATCTCTGATCAAAAATGATTCAAGCAACTAAACCCTCTCTTTTGAGAATAAATCCACCAAATATTGGATTTTGAAAAATGGCAAGAAGTGGGCTGAGAGGCGACAAAGCAACAGCTTTATAAAAGGGGGGAGGAGACTGGGACAACGAGCCTCATGCTGGTTGAAAAAGAAGGTGATGAAAGTGTGTACCAGTGATGCAAGAGCAGACAAACCAAGCCAATGCTGATGTCTTACACAGAGTTTTATCACATGCATAATTTCAATACTTTACACTAAACAACAAAGACTTGCACCTGGATCACCTGTAAAGGGTGTTTAATGACTTAAAGTGGCCATCGATACAATGGGGTAAGATTTGCAGATAGCTGATGCCAAGATAAAGGAAGGTCACACCTGAACACATCAGGTACATGTGAGAGGTCAGCGAAGCCATGGTGCTCCATGGCAGAAAGACAGCTTGAGAATAAAAGTAAAAATCTATTGAGTCCCACTGTTTGAGCCGATGGTGCAAAGCAGTCATGCGCTACTCACACAGGGTGTCATCATCCATCATTAAAAAAATTCTGAAACCCACTTGATTACTAAGCCTGTACTGCATGGTTAACCACATCAGAGGTGAGGAACTTTGCAGGACTAGAATAGTGAGTGAGGGATGTATTTATGGCTCCATTTTCAGTGCTGTTGAATCTACTATCATCTTGGAGGCTTAACTGCCAACAATGCTCTTGGCAATTGCAGTACAAGGCTTAATTAATCCTTAATCAAGTGTCTGTAGTTCAAATCTTTAACATAACACATGGTCACTGATTTACTGTTTCAGAAAGCAAGTATTTCCTTTAATTTCTCTTCCTTGTTATAATTTGGTGGAGGAAACAGATTTAATCTATGTTGTTATTTAAAGAATATTTCCACGCAGCTACCTTCCTCTAGTCTCAATGTGTCATTGCCTTTGGTCAGTGTTGGTACTTATCTGATCTGATCCACATGTTGTTAAGCCAAGAGATTACTGTGAGAAGATTGAGAGAGATGCTTGTTTACTTGTGTCCAATCTTGCTACACTTTCCTATATTGAGTCTTTACACTTCCAACCCTGATTTCTCAGCTCCCAAGAAGTGAATATTTGAATACTCAATCTCTATATTTAGAGATGCGATCTGCATCGACATAGCAAATTCCAGAGATCGTCCTTGTTTGGCCAATAACCGCAGGTGAGCGTTTGTAAAAAGGAAGACAGCAAATTGATTGCTATTTTGTACTCTCCAGAAACGGTCATGGTAGGTTATCCCCACTTTTTTCCATAAAAATCAATGCTTTCAATCACTTTTCCGACACACACTATATTGTAGTTTTCCTATTTCAAACAAAGTAGATACATGTTTTCACCTTATTATTTCACAAACGTCTATTGTTAAAAACTACTGATTTCCAATTCTTACGTAAAAGCTAATAGCAGTTCCTGGGCTGCAGTTCCTTCACCACTTATTGTATTGTGCCTTTTCAGCAGTGGAGGTTGCTGGTCTTTGAAACAGAGGAAGCTCTGCATACAAACAACCAGAACAAGGAAATGTGATAATTGTGTAAAATAAATACTATAATAGTGTTTTATTTAGTGTGTACTGTATGTACAAATGAAAATGGGCTATATTGCAGAGCAAATAACAAACGACCAGCAATTTGTCTACAGACTTCCCACACAAAATCCACAGGACTGAGGCAGAAAAGGCTTTTCTGCAAAACTGTCAATCAAAGACTGGTTCTGCCATGAGACAATTCCTCCAATCATCATGCACAAGCCGAGCGCCCGCACCCGCCCACTGCTGAGAAGCTGAGCTTCCGTGGAAGTGGTGTTTTTGTTGCATTTGTCCAATCAGAGTCAAAATCACTGCAGTGAAAAAAAAACCTATTCTGTGCTGTCCCATACAGAACAGTTGAAAGTAAGCTTCAAATGGTTTAAAATGCGAAGGCTGCTACGGGAATATGAAAATCACAGAAGACGTTCCATCATATGTGATAAACGGCTGATTCTGAACAAACTAGTGACAATTTAGCATTGAAATGTAAATACAACACAGTACACACTTGAGGAGATTTTAGAGGAAGCTGAGCCACTGCTTCTTGTGTCTGAGAACTAACTGTACTGATGATGACATACTTAATGAGGTTGTAACATAGGGTGAAATAACATCAGTTGGTATAAAACCTGCATCTCAAATAAATCCTGTCAAAAGAGAGACAGCTCTCAGCAGTGTTATATTAGCTGTAAGCATTTTAATATAACTTTTTTCTTTGATTCCATGTCATGCCCTTAAAACAGGGATGAGAGTCAAATTCAAAACCTCAGTGTGTCAGGTGAGCATGTGAAAACACAGTGGGAAATCTGTTTTTCTTGCTGTAACAGGACAGTGGGTCAGTGTGTACTTTTTTTGGGACAAACAACTCAGTAGGAGCTCTGACACTTGGCATTAACTCATTCACCCTCTTTTTGGGTGAGTGTGTATTTATTCATTAAAATGAAGGCTCAATTGAAGCACTGTAGTTTTCTCTAAAGTTAATTTGAGTAATTCATTCAGCATGCCATCTCATGTATGGTTATTTTCATTTTATTTTATGTAGTAATTGTTTCATCTTGTGTGACATTTTATTTTCAGCCCCAAGGCATTTTGAAGTGCTGGGAAGAAGCACATTTATTGTAAATGCCAACACCAACATGGAGCTAAACCAATATGGAGAATGTGTCCCCTAAAACTAAAACTTTTTGTCAGATAAGGATCATGCCTGCTTTCCTTCTGTCACTTTCTGAAATGTCACTTTACTATATTTCGAACCGAGTTGGCAAGAGAAGTACTATTCAATTTGCAGCAATGGGTTAAATTCCATCACATGAAATCAGCCTGAATTTTCAGTTTTTCTTTAGCTTTGTCCTTAAAATATCTCTTCATGTGTGTCTTCCACTAAGTCTACAGGACAAATGTCTGATCATAATATGCCACTCTAACAGACACGGCAGTTATTTGTGTCCTCCGAATGGCTACGAGATGCTAAACTTAATTCAAGAATATGACATATTCACCCTCTCGCATTCTGGAACAGTCGTCTTTGACAAGCATTGGACATTATAAATTCCATTATGTAAATACAGTTGACTGGGGCACATTTAAGTCATCACAGAGGAGCATGAAGTTGAGCTGATGAAAAAAAGTGAAATTCACTTTGAATTAGTTTAACTGATGGAGGTGATGATGCAAGCAGATCATAGCCTCAGGGGGAGTCACTATTCACCATCAATGACCGTCTCAGTGGCCTTCCATTACATTATTCTTAAGGACAGCTGTCTGCTGCAACATAAATATGTACCCTTTAGTCCCATAGGGTCATTGCAATCAATGGCCCCTTAAGGACCGGCTGTCACATTAGATGTCGAGGTGAAAGCACACTTAAGTGAATGAAGTGGAGAGACGCACACAAGGAGTTCTTGCCGTCTGAAGGGCAAGGAGAGTGGCAGCTATTGAAGCAAGAGGTTTGAAGTCTTTTTTTGTTTGTTTGTTTTTGAAAACATGCATCATTCATGTCACTGTGACTGAAACGCACACTGAAGAAGTATCACAGCCTGACACACCTTGGCCCAGTGCAGCAGGAAAAAAAAACTCCCCAATCTGACATAGCCATACAACAAGTGCACAAAACCGAATAAATAAAAGGCAGGCATCCTCTGGAAAACAGACGCTCCTGTTGGAGGCGCCTGCAACAGGGCACCATATGTGCCTGCTGAGATAAAACGGAAGGGATGAGCATACCCCCTGGAGGTAAATACTCATCAGACCACAGTATTGGCTACTGTGGTTCCATATTATTCCATATTTACTGGCATTGCCAGGCACTGTCCTGCCATCCCTCTTATCCTCTAAAGAGCCTGGACCCTGGTGAGGTGGAAAATGGCTCAAAAAACCCATCTGCATCACTGGAAGGGGCACATATGTCTTGATTTTGGGGATTTCTGGGTATGCGAGCATTTAATTGCTAGTCTCTGTTGGTGCCTTAAGGGGCTGCTTGGTCAAAACCAACACCATCAGTTCAGTGCAGTCATCACTTTTGCTCATAAGTATCAATGTTGTATCAGTGTCTCCTCATTGATCTATTTGCCTTCCATGCCTTGCTTTTTATACTCCATACAGACACGATGCAGTCAAGTTGTACGTGGAACTGCCTTCTCAGAGCCACTTTATCAATGTGTGTGTAAGATACTTGAACAGACTTGATGGATCAGGGCATGATAGGCTGATAACAGTTTGAATGAAAAGTGCAAATAAAAAGTCTTAAGGTTGCACCAGTCATGCTGCATTCATGAGCTGTATTTATGTGCATGCTGTGAATGGACAACCCTACTCTTCATATGGCTACCATAAAAATTAAATTAGAAGCAAATCCATGTCTCATATAGAGTACATTGGATTTCTCACTGAGTTTCCATTGACCCACCTTACATTCAATGAATATTTCATGCCCTGATGAAGATTTGATGAGAACAATTTGAGAGCTTTGGTTTGGTCTGCCCTCTACAGAGATAAGTACCGTATTTTAGTCAGAGATGAAGGAAGATGACAAAGTATGGTGCATGCACTTCACCTGACCATTTCATTTCAAACACAGGCTACGAGTGAATGTTGTGACTGCCGTGTTAGGCCATTTATAAGCTGCTTTTACTTTCTACTCATGTGTCATGAGTCAAAGATCCCATAACTCACGTGTGCTATTCTTTATGGGATAGAGATAACTCACTTGGCATTAGTGACTATCTATCTATCCATCTATCTATCATTTATTGTCCAAAATAACTCAATTCCACTACCTCTTCCATTACATGACATCATGTTTTGTATCCCGGTGTGACAGCATGAAGATTGTTTCACCAGCTACACTCTGCAGTTGGTTTTACTGCCTTAGACCAAGCCATCAACCTCATAACACAACTTAAATGCATTGGAGCAAGTCCCAGGCAGTTGCTATTTAATGGCTTTTAAATTTATCAGTGGAAAGGGTGGATTTGTAGACTTGTGGGATGATTAAAATGAAACAAATGAAAGACTTCTTTGCAAATAACTAGATAGCATTGATTTTCAAGTGGATTGGACAAGCCAAACTCCTTTATTTTTTTTTATTTCAGGCATTTGTTTTTGTCCCCGAAAATTAAAACATAAAAGCACAAAATATTAACTTGGTAGGGAAGCTTGATGTATTATGCAATTATATTATTTGCAGCTATTATTATTTGTAGTACCATTATGTTTAATAAACTGTATACCAGTTATGCCAGGAAAAGAGGATAACACCACCATGGAATCTGAGATAGAAAGCTTCAGCAAGTCAGGGAGAAATAATGTTGTGTTTTTGAAAAGAGTGAAGTTAATGTCCAATTCCATGTGTTCATTTTATTGGACCACAATGGACTATTTAACAGACTCGACTATTAAAAACTAAATTACTAGTAATTTGTTAATTACAAAGTTATTTATGTTGTCATTTCTTTCTAAAATATATTTTTTAAATCTAAATTTTTCCATCATTAAAATATAGTTGTATGAAAAAGTCGGTGTGTGTGTCGTTCACAATACTGCATTTCAACTACATATTAATTTTAGGAGTGCAGCTTTGACTAATGATGAGTATTCATTTTAACGTGTAGTATGCTTTCACTTGGTTTTAAGGCCTCCAAATGTTGTACTATAACTTTCTCTCCATACAGTATTGATTGACCTTCGTGTTACAAAATAGTTTCTGGTGGAGAGAGTAGTCAATCCACTATGTAGAAACAACAAAATGTATGTTTATTTCTGCCTTTCCACAACATGCTGTGCTCTTTTTATTTTAGCTTCTATGGAAATCTTGTTGGTTTTTGCTGATGAATATTTGATTTACCCAACTTATCCTGTTGTGGATTTATTTCCCTTTACTCATAAAACCTTTATCGCCCCCCTCTGGATCTCTGAGTATTCACCAAAACAGTGCAGTTGTAATTTGACCTAGTTTTTCCTCCCAAGTCACACATAGAGAGAGAGAGAGGTAGTGGTAAATGTAGAGAGGAACTGAGCCATCTCTGAGTTTTTTCTGCAGTAATTGTTGGTTGTTGTTCCGTGTACTGTAACGTTACTTGACTGCATCCAGGAAAGTCAGCACAGGTATGTTGTCGGGCAACTGTTCAGAGAGCCTTTGATTACTGCTGCATTTTTCCAATTTGGATGATCTCATTTGAAACTTCGATTCCATTTAAAACGTGGAGCTGATACACTCAATCAGAATTTGCTTTTTGTTTAAAAGTAAAATGATTTCATTAATTCACTAACTGGTGTACACCATCATAATTTCCAGGTTAGCGTTTGGTGACAGGTGTGTGGATTAACACTGATTTAATGGGCTTTAGAAAAGGCTTGGCAGGATGAATGTGGAGGTTTTGTTTTAGTGTTCAACAGCACAAAATACATTTGATTGCCCAAACAAATGTAAATTATAAATAAATGTATGATGAAATAAAAGTTTGTTTTGTAAAATAGTCATTGTGGTAAATAATGTGCTCAGTTTTTCAAATCACAGCAATTATTCTATAATTCCCTAAGACAAATTCAAATTAGTGCAGCTAAGCTGTAGTTCATTTCATTGCTCATGTGAGACACACTACAGCACCATTATGGCAGTTAATATGAATCTGTATGTGGGTGTGCTGTTGATTATACCCATATAATTCAAACTCATCAATATACACAGAAACACTTGAGATACATTTCAACAGTTCATTGATTCCATCTGAGATCTGCCAGTTGACCTGTGTGTTACTGTAGAGTCTCCTCAATCCCATTTACTACACTTGTTTGTTAAGGTATCGCTGTCTCAGCAAAAGGCCAAATGAAAGACTGTCACTGGAAATTCAAATATGAACGCAGTAGAACCCCAATTAAAATTCCGCTTGAAATGTTGATTATTCATTAATATGCAAAAATACCATGCAATGAATTTGTGACAGAGACACTATTGTACATAGGTCTACTGTGACACTGTGGTAATGGTGTATAGCTAATGATATCAGCTCTGGAGTTACTTTGCATTTTTATAGGCCCTAAAAATATTCCTATTTAAAGACTGACTTAAGAAATCAGCACTTACATACAGATATACCAATCAGCATAGACCAGAAGCCTTTGCACAGTGAGCCTTGGAGTCTATTGCTGATTCAGTGTCTCTCGCTCTTTTCACTCCTCCGCATTTTCTATGACATGAAGTCTGCACACTGAATGTTTGTCCACTACTTGACTTGACCTGTGTGGGCTGGGCAATAATTCTTCCAAATTTTTTCTAGTCAGTCCACCATACATTCAATATCCTTTCTGCTAATCCACAAAAAAAGCGACAGAAGTGAAATGAATTTAAAAACATGTTTGTGCGGAAAACGCAGCTCAACTAATTCAAAGAGCACAAGATCATACTTAATCCTGTTAGGTTGAAAAGTAACATTTCCTAGCAACAAGTCCTATCCATTTAAGTAATAGGATTCTGCTTACTATGCAGCCAAGCTATGAAGACCTGTTGTTAACTCAGGTTTGAAGGTGTTGGATTAAGGCTAAGGGATGCAAGTTGTA
The DNA here is from genome assembly GCF_019176455.1 of Solea senegalensis. Classification (NCBI taxonomy): domain Eukaryota; kingdom Metazoa; phylum Chordata; class Actinopteri; order Pleuronectiformes; family Soleidae; genus Solea; species Solea senegalensis. Next base: position 10,230,356 of record NC_058027.1, on the reverse strand, counting down.
TAACATATTACATATACTTAGAGAGACTTCTAGGATGAACAACCAGAGATATGGAACAGTCCAACATGTTGCTAAATCCTCTGGGCTGAGAGGGAAAATATTCAGTAACAATGGCCAATGTACAAACTCTCAGCTTAACATGCTGCAAGTGTTCACTTTCTCTTATGGTAAGCACAGGATTTCTAAAAGCTTCTGTTCTTCAGGTGGTTGTTTGTTTTTGGAAAACACATATTTGAATGGCAGACCCTTTAAGCATCTTCTCAAAGCCAAGGACATACTGGCATACCCTCACTGAGTTGCAGTCAATGGCCATAGCAGGTGACACTGCAGACCCTTTGTTTGGACTAAATCTAAACTAGATTGACAAGGTTGTATTGAGCTGGGACATTTTTTTTTAAACTTCCACGGACACCTTCTTTATTTTTAAACCTGTAAAAATGACACCATCCTTGCACACATGGGGATCGGGTGTGATGTAAGACAAATTCCATGGAGTGCTTTTGTTTCACTTTAATTTCAAATTAGGAATGTACATTTATTTGAACTGATATCTGACACTCACTGGCATATGTACACATTTTTGTGAGGTTATCTCAGCAAGGTGTGTTGGAGCAGGGCAATATATAAAGCATGCAGGGCAGTGGGTCCCCAGGACCAGGACTGGAAAACAATGCCTAACCCCAACCCTTAAACTAAACCTTACCTAAACCTAACCCAAAAAGAAAGAGCAGGACATGCTCAAAGGCTATTTACTCATTAATATAGTTATGAATCTTATATTTCTAAAACTGTTATTTTCTATTGTCTGCTATACTTGGTGGACTCAGTGTATTTTAAACATTCTTATCCACTTATATTAAAATTTAAAACTTGTCTTAAAAAGCAAAAAAGACCTCTGACATATAGCTGCCTTGACAATGACCTTGTGGACAACCGGCAATGCAGAGCAGATGATTAAATCTACAAGAAGGCAGTAATGCGACATTACAAATGCTGTTCAATGCCACTACCACCCAACCATTTTCAAGTAAGCAGGTCATCAAGATAAATGATACCGTAATGACCATCATTTTACAAAGACACACTCAAAAGAGTCCAACACATTCTGTAATGGAAGATATAGGAATCTGTTTCAGTTAGAAAATGTAGAGATGTCACCATCATGTTGTTTTAGTGTTCTTTGAGGAATTTGTGCACACATGCATAAGGAATTTGGAGCACAGATTTTCCCTTTGTGTGTTTTTTTTTCAGTGTCCTAGAAGTAGCTAATCCCAAAACTCCACATTCATCCTCCCAAGCCTTTTATAAAGCCTATTAAATCAGTGTTAATCCATACACCTGTCACCAAATGCTAATTTGCAAAACACACTTGCACAGTTGTTTGTTCTAAGTTAACCAACTTAACATGTGAGATGAGTGTTTTGAATGCAACTCCAACTCCGGATGTTTAACGGAGCTACATACAGTAATACTCTGAATTCTAATGTTATAGATTCAGATCTAGCACCGTGTCTGCACCCAGCAGGAACTCTATTTCTGTTTACACATCAAAGGGCTCCACTATAACTGTGTCCTTGTTAGACTGATTATACTATTAGAAACACATCAGAATGCACCTAATCCCACCAATCAAGACAGAACAGTAAGCAAGGCAAGGATAAGCTCTGAGAACATGGCATCTACATGAATGCACAGCGTCACAACATCACCACCTTGTCATAAACACTGAATCCTAGTTAGCGTTTCAATAGCTATTTCAAGTGAATGGCAGCAAATGGCAGCTTCATTCGGTGAAGTGACCATGTTATGTATGTTGTTTCGTATTCATTTGGCCCAATCTGTAATCATCAAAGTCTGCAGGACTGGCCAATTATCCCTTTACTCGTTTTTGGTGGATGGAAGCTTCAGCACTCCTGAGGAAACGGTGTGTTTTGCAGCCAAATTGACATTCACTGGAGTGTGCCCCCTCCTGTCATTTTGTCAACACCATCACTGTGTGGAGCTCAGCCAAGCAAGACATCTGACAGTCTGGCAAATGGGACTGGTGGACTTCAGCAACATAACACCCTCCTGCTGACCTCTCTGTGCCCATTGGTGAGGTTCAGCACACACACACATGCACAAAAGAAGAAATTCCATATTTTGTAACCTGGACTACATCTGAGATCTCTGGCAGGTTTCAGTTGTCTTGGACACAAAAAGCGAAAAGAGGTGAGGTGCATGAGGTGAATTTTTGCCAAACAGCAAACCTGACACTACAAAATGATTGGCAAGTGACAAAACCTCTGTAATCGTGGAGGCATCTTCCCAAGAACATTGTTTCATGACTAGAAAATGTGACTAAAGCAAGTTTGCAATTCTATTTTTTTTCAGATGCCAGACTCACAAAGAAGAATGTGAATTTTCAATTTGGAAGGCTGCCATATTAAGTAGCCCGTTGGTAATTTAATGCCATAATGGTACAATAGAAAACCATGTCAACAAGGGTAGAAAACAAAGCATGCATTTCAACGTGGCATTAGTTTCACAGTGGTCACACATCCATGCAATTCATGCGCCCCATTTGACTAAAGTCAGCGGACTGACAACATCATTTGCCACATTTTTCTTTAGCTGGATGCATCTCAAATATGGAAATGAAATGCAAAAAAGAAAAAAAAAAGTCTGCAGACAAAGAAACAAATTAATAAATGAATCCACACATAACATATAAAACTAAAAGTATTATGAGATAATCTGACACCATGGGCACTACTGAACAACTGCTTTGTGCTAAATGCTGCATGCCACTGCTGAAATCGTTTGCTTCTTTAAACACAGTGAGCAACACACTTATCAGTCAGGTGTCATGGCAAAACACTGAAGAAACACGGTGATAGAGGACTCAAATATAACCAGCACTCGTCAGCTAAGATGGATCCTGACACCAGAATATGCTACAGAAATGATTAGATAAAAATAACAGAATCCGCCGGGGCGTCTTCGAGGAGGTGTGCTGGCAGCTGATAAAGGATTCAGATTTATGTAGCCATCACCAAAAGACGCAGATATTATGTTTCTAGAAAATGGTACATGGGAGTTTGGCTGTGATGTAGCGTATACCCAGCAGAGAGCACAGAACACATATGGAAAGGTTAATAAAAGACAGGAAATGAAAAGCAACATCAGCTTGGCAGGTCTATGTGATCTCACTTGAAATCATTTTCAGCTTCTCGATGATTGTTTTGTTTGTTATTGAATATTGACGTTACATTTCTTCCTCTGGCAAACATATAAAGGCGATAGTGTCCACCAACAGCATCACTGAGAGATTTCTCTAGCCTAGCAAACACCAAAAACAAATTGAATCTGGAAAAAATTAAGTTTTTTAAGAGCAGTTATCACCAATTGTGAGCCAAAATGCCTTTCACTACAGTTTAACAACAAATGCTAAAGGTGCCATTGTTGTTCTTTTAGTGAAAATATACCTACAAGTTCCTTAAATACAGTGACAAAAGCAGATTTAACAGATCTTTCCACCTCATAGGCAGTCATCTTGATTATTAACAAAAATGCATCCAGCCGTGCTATTATTTATTGTATGAAGCCGACTCCCCCCAAGATGAATAGAAATCTATACGAAGCAGATTTGGAGAATGGATTCAAATGAGCTCTCTGATTGGTCTGGTGTCCATGATAGGTCATGTGTATATTAGAGGAAAGTGTTCAAGTGGTCAAGTGTTTAATTGAATTACCCCAAAGACCACAGACAGCTGTGGGAAATTGTGACACTCATCCAATCCCCGCTGTCAACAATGATCAGACATCAATTACTCAACAACATGGTACCTATGAAGGCTCACACTTAGTCCAGAGTACTGCAACAAATTAACTTCACATCTGTATCAGCCCCAACTGTAATATTATTTAGGCTACAACTGTCCCGCAAGAGCATCAACTGTTCCACGACAGTTCAGAGAGCAAACTGCACTCAGCAGAGACTAATGTGGTGGCTTGTGCTGCTCACTTGAAACAGACTGCTCAGCAATAATCCCTACAGGGGGATGGGGACACAGATCCCCCTGAATGCTGCATAAAGCAAGTTTACAATGTTGTGTCGTGTTGGCACTACATCTGTATCTGGCAGGTTGTGGAGCGTGTTCACTTGTTTTTAGGGACCACCATGTTAGTGCAATTAGTGCTGGGCAGTATGATCAAAAATGTACCACCAGTGTTGTCGTATATGAATATTATTGGCCTATATTAAAAAGAAAAAACATTTTTTTTGTTGGTATGAACTGGTATACCGCCCAGCACTATGTGTATTATAACTATATGTAATATTGTCTGTGTGTAGGAGAATCTGCCATGGTGTTACTATTATCTGGTACAACTAATTTCCTGAAGTACCTATTTTCTTAACCAAATTACTAGAATTGGATTGTGCCTTTTCCAAACCTTAACTCCTAATGACTATTTGATGAGTATTATTAAGTGAAACTGTAAAACCCCCACCATGTTGCTGCGGATGTAATTGGATCGAAGTACAGTACTATATAGAGGAGAAACAAACAGTAAGAGCATTTTTATTTTTTTTGTTAAGTGAGGTAGAGACAGAATTATACTTTCAACATCATTTGACATTTAGCACTAAAGCTGCAAGGGTTATAACTCTGAGAGAAGAGGATGATACTGGAGTAATTTTGCATCATGTTTATGAAAGGACATAGTTTAATACAATGATCTGTGCGGGAGTTACTGTATTACGTTCTTTTATAAAGAAATCAAATTGAGACTATGAGGGTGAATTCATAACCTGTGAATTTGACTTTGCACCACACTGGCTGCAAAAATGTCCCGTCATTCATTCCTTCACTGCTACATTTTGAATTATTCATAGATTTAAGTCTCTACATAATGTTTGTTGCTTGCAACTAGCAACTATTGAGTCTCTTTGCTAAAACTGCACCTAAACTATCAATAGGATATTGTAATCTGGAAGTCTTGGCCAACCATTTAGCACACATTAATCTTGACTTCAAAGTCTTTGGTGATTGTTGCAATTATTATAGCTTTTAAAATGTAAATTACTTAGAGCCAATTTAAATGTAAATCATGGGAAACTTCTGAAACAGCAGCAATAGCAGCTTTTAGAAAACAAAACTGTCTCTCAATAGATAACATACATGCCATCATAGACTCAGAGGAGCTAATATGTTGATTAAAAAACGACAAACTGCTAGACTGTCCATTTTTGAATAACAATTTATCTGTAGACATTATTTATGATCTTTTGCTTGTGTCAAACCCATTACCTCCATATGTTCTGATCTTTCTAAAATTGTGTGAGCAATGCAGAAACCCTGAACACTTTCACACACTATCATTTGATAGTGAACCAATTATGGGCCATTAAACTGCAGAGAGCAATTAATTTGGGGGATTGAATAGATTCCTAGTGGAAGCTTAATGATTAGAAAAGTAGTCTATGACTGAGAGCTGAATGACAAAAACACTGATGAAATCCAAGTGGGCAAAATGAACAAACCATATTTCCCTCCTCTAATAACTACTACAGAGAGTCTTGACCAAGCACTAAACTGTGCTTCAAGGCCATGAGATCTGTAAGGGGCAGATTGCAGTAGTTTCTGTATTCGAAACATGCTGTTGCTGAGAAAATCTACATCTGCTTAGCAACCACTATCCCGGAAAATCAATGTATCTTTTACCAGACCCAGAAGAAATATTTCAGGAAAAAACAACCAATCATATATTGATTCTAATTGTACCTGATTATATAAAACATGTGTAATGTCATTTGAGGGAGAAGCAACAATTTAAAATGCAAGAGTCATTGTGAAAGTAATAGCAAATAAATAGAATAAAAATCTATGACATTTGAAACATGTGCTGTAAAAATAAAGTTATAGTATGTGTATGTAGGACAGTAAGTGATATTTAACAGTTTAAATTATACAAAATATATGAAAAAAATAAATAAATAAATCTGAGCAAAAAAGCCAAACGTCCTGTGGTATTAGCTTTGGCAAAACAAGTGCATTGCGGCTGATTATGTTGTTACCTGCCTCAGTGGCTCAGAGCACAGTGTTACAATTGATGTCTAAACTAAAAAACATTTAGAAAACCACATAAGCACTCAGACAGACATCTCAACAAAACTCAATAAAAACATCTTACAAAGGTTTGGAAGATAAATACAGCTCAACTTAAGTCATCTATCATCTTACAGTGTTTGAAAGGCTTAAAAATAAGACAAAAAACTCATTATTGTGTTGGGATCAACTAAAACTGGACTTTTAAAATACATGTGAACATGTTAGCCCAACTGAAATTGTACTAAATTTAAATTAGCCACAGTAATACACCCATATACAATGGGATTGGGGGGGGGTCAAACTACTGCTGTGTGTATACCTTCAGTTAGACCAGAGTTGTGCGCATGCACCACAGTTCCCACCCTCGGCTAATACCCAGAAATAATAGAAGCCGATATTCAGAAAAACGAGACAACAGCTACTAAAACATGGTGAAATTCAGGCCAGTACATTTATATGGCTGAGGAGGAGATTGATTTTATGCTCTGTCAGTTAAAAGAATTTGATATAGTTGATGGACGGTAGACTCCAAATGGCACTCTGGCTGCAGACTAAACCGGAAACTGCCCAATACTAAAAAAGCTGTATCTGTAGCTCAACTTATCTGTGCATGGAATCGTTCCGAGTACATCTATGAGCGAGCCTCTGAACTACAGAGGCGAGTATAAATGTTTAAGAAAGCACACCCGTATGAATTTGCTGTAGTGTATGGATTTTGATTATAGTGCTGACTGGAAGAGCCCTTAGAGATTTGACATGAATACCAGTATAAAGCAGCTACGCACTTGCACTGGATTCTCTGCAGAGTATTCTGCATACATAAGCTTTCCTTGGGCAGCCCAACCACATAAATAAAAACATTCACTTCCAATCTAACTAATTATCTGAGATCTGTGCTTTAAAGTTAAAGGCTTTTCTATGAGCAAGTCCCTACCAACTGCATACTTCAATAAGGACTAAGGGATAATTGTAATTACACCGTGTCCTGATAGTTTGCATGGAAGGCTGTTTATATAAAATTGCACCTCCATGGAATAACCTGACTCATAGCTGCTAACTCTCCAGTCTCTGCATTCACATCAGTCACAAGGTGCAAGTGACAAGTTCCCTCCAGAACCACAAGAAAATCCTCCACCTGTGGAAACACTGCTGCAGGCTTTATCACCATCAGCCTGTGTCAGTAAATTGTGTCTGGAAAACATGAGAGCTCATGCTGCTTTGCTTTCAAACAATGAAATGAGTGAAAGTGCTGCACACAATACAGAGGTGGGGGAGCTACTTCAAAAGACCAGTACTGAAAAATGTACCAAACGCCCCATGATACAGTTCAAACTATAACGTAATACCCCTTAGACTTAAACCGAAGCATCTGCCTCTGGTTTCAGAGGGCATTGACTCACCTGTCCGATAACGATTCACTTAAAAGAAGAAAGGCATATCACACATGGTGCCACCGAGACGAGAGACCACGTACAACTTTTGTTTATTGCAATTATACATCTTGCACAAAAGAGCTCAAGCCTGTCACTAACGACATAGAAAGAACGCAGACAGAGCAATTAAGTGCCTGCCAATTACAACAGTAACTCCGGTCCTGTGAGAACAGATACAAGTGTCTGGTTGGGCTTTACAATAATAATGAATGAAATGACAATGTATTTGAGTTTCAGCTCATTGCTGCTCACTGTTCTCACTGTTTGTTAAGCTGCCCTGCCCTTAACTTCACTGCTTTGGTTCAGTCTCACCACATCCCACTCCATACTAATGTCAATTCACAGCAATAGCGGCAGGGAACTGTTTTCAGGGACAGAGAAGCCACTGTACATGTTGTGGTGCTCGGTAACAGAAAACAGAAAGAGTTAATGACTCAGTGGTGAACACAGTGGAATGCGCTCAACAGACATATCTCTCAGGAGTTCCAAAAGACAGTGCACATTAGATTTACATCGCCACGTAGAAGACAAACCGATTAATGTGATACATAGAAGGTACATATTTTTTAACTATTAACATCCAATGAATCTTTTTTTATATGAGAAACAAATTAATGTTCATCATACCACCCAAACATGTTTATTTATACATACATTTACTCCCACTGGAAGATGACGCCATTCAGTGGAAAAACCTTGTGTTCCAGGAGGCACAAAGACAAGTAATCCATGACACACACTTCCACTGCTGTGGTTTCAAATGTCTTCAGAGAGCAAGAGCACAGTACCTGAAATGTGGCCTTGAATACAAAAATATCTGGACACCCTTCTCCCTGCACTGATTATGGTGCATTTAATTACTTTCTCATTTGTAGCAGCCACCCAGGGTTCTGTTTATTGTAGCCCACTTCATTACTGTCATGTGGCCGATGTGGTTGCCATGGTGTGACCATAATGCCATGTCCTTTGAATTTAAATTATTGTTCATAGTCTGATTTGTGCTGAGGACATGACTGGGCAGCACAAATGTCATTGTCATTAAAGACTCAAACCCTATCCCTGTAAATCCCATCTGTAATCATGTTAATACAAGCTGGGGGTGTCATGTCATGGCAGGGACATCATAGTGAGTGTCATGCTCAAACTTCTTCTCAATTTAATTCTCAGATATACTAATATTTTCTGTTGCACTAGCCCAATTGTGACACAGATCACAACTACATGTTTCCTTTGCATTCTCATTAAACAATTGGCAGTCTTGTAAGGTGCACTAGGTGTTTTAAGACTTTAAAGGAAATTGTTATTGCAAAATATATTAGACTTCATGCCATTCTCTGACATTTTGATGTTGTTTTTTTCTTGGAAATAGGGGTAGGGTGCAATCGGCCAATTAATCAGCTATCTGCTTCTTTCTTCTTCTTCTTTTTTAAATCAGTATTGTATTAGCATTTAAAAATGTACAATCGGTCAACTTCTTCAAAGTATTAATAAAGCACCAGTTCATTTTGACAATGATGAGAGAGCTCACACAATAACAATTGAGACAAATGAAAATACGGTCAAGCCTCTCTAGAGCAGCACTCTACACCTACTCAAGTAAGCTTAATTGGTAAGACTTGTCCATTTGTATCCAAGTGCCAGACCGTGCTCATACATAAGAGGAAGTAAGACTCAGTAATAATGTTAATCATTTGCTGTCCATCAATGTATAGATTTAAATTACCATGTCCCTTTGGTCAATAGTCGGGTCTAATTCTGCATCTGCTCCAGACCTGACCTCTCGTCAATTCTAACCCATCAGTGTCACAAAATGTTAATAAGCTGCATTTCAAATTGCACTGCAAAAGAAATTTCAGACCGTGAGCGCTTGACAGTAAGATATCATGGGGAAATTCTCTGTGCTGTTGCATGCATCTTGAGTGAATTTATTCATTGCAACTAGTGAGAAAATATTGATCGTTGTAAATGATGATCTGTGAAACACAGCAGACAAGACAGATTGAGCAGGAGACATCTGCTCCTGTGATGTATTAATATGGGAGGCTGAGCTCACCCCATAAAACTTTGTCTTCAAAATCTGCAGACACAGTAGAACAAGCTGCTTTATCCTTGAAAACTGTTTCAATAACAATAACAGAGCACACTCCTCACAGAATTAAAATGATTATTTCAGTACAACATGTATTACAAATCAATACGCAACATGCAGTTAATGCCAAAGATTATTACACAAGGGAAATAACCATGGTCAATGCCATGTAGCAATTATCGTAATCCTTGTCTCGCTGCATCATTAATTGCTGCATCGAATAAATGTTCCTCCTTTGCACATCTGTCTATATAAACAGTGACATTCATCGTATGTTTGTATTCTTGGCCCAGTGGCTGCATGCCTACAGGCCATTTAAAATCCAAGGCTTTCTGTAGTTCTTTTAATTGTTGTCCGAAAATACTAGAGCCCAAAGGTATCACTGTTGTGTCTGTGACAGAGATACTGTCAAGAAAATGTGTCAAATAGGCTTCAAGAATTTCCCGTAAAGGGAACATTTGAAAGAGTGCAAGGGAGGAATCTGTGTGATCTGCACAAAGAAGGAAAAAGAAGCCGAATGCAAACGATGCCTCCCAACCCTGACCTAGAGGTGTACAGTCATATCTCAGGGGGCCAGTGTCGATGCAGCCTTGTCTTCTGCCTAAGTACCAATTGATTTCTGCAATGACATATAGCCCTGCACCACCATTATGTGGCCTGAGTAACCCACTCAATTCATTAAAATCAAATCCGTCTTAATCAAGCTCTCATATGAGCAGGTGCGGGCACACAAATAATACATTTTGCAGAGATAATAAGAAAGTATTCTATACACGGTTCAAAATGTGTATTCTTGCATTTTTTGCTTAATTTAGAATATTTAATGAAAATTTCATTCATCAATTCATGTTACTTAAGGAGACTGTATAGCAGGTCACACGATGGAGATTGCAGTTAACTTGTGAAATGGCTTCTCTCACACACACACCACTGACTTGATGATACTGAATCAAGAAAAGCAAGGCAGAGCAATATGTTGACTAGAAAGCTCAAGTCACAATTAATTTTGCTGCAGCCGACGCACCGGCGCAGTCAGTCTCTTCAGTGTTCCACTATAACAACGGGAAAAATGAGCATGTCACAAATGATAAGTCTTGTTTGGATGCCTGACCTCCAGGATTACAACAGAAATACGAGGAAATATGAGGAACCAATAAACTCCAGAAAGATTCTGAGTGTCAAAAAGAGGTTTTGAATGCCAGCTAGATCAAAAGCAAAACAGTGTTGTATTATTGCCTGGCCTTGCTTAAGGTTTTGATGACCGGAAAAAAGAAAGGCATAATAAAATAGAGCATCTATGAATATTTCTGCAAGATTTTGAGTTAGAAATCAGGTACATCAATGAAAGGAGCACACTTTGAAAATGATGTACTGCTTTTATCAGAATGTGACATGTTAGCAAAAATAAAAACAGTTTCAAGAGCTTTATGTAAAATGGATTTCTTTCAGCGGGTATTTCCTTAGTCAAACTACACAAGGGCAGTGCTAGATCAAAAGAAAACATAGCACAGTAATATGCGTGCTAATTACCACAGACTATTAAAAGCATAGCTAATTCTGCAAATGTGATGGTTTGATATTTGATCCTCTGCAGGAGGAGTGGATCTGTGATGGAAGCAGGCAGGTGTTATGGATCAACTGTTTCCCTTTTCAGTGAGGACCTTTACTTGAATCCATCTATGGATGCCCGGAGTAATGAGAAATCTATAAAAATAAAAAATAACCTTTAGATGCCTCGTTGTAAAAGGATGGGCATTTGCGGATGCTTAGTTCTTAATAAAACCTTGCCACTAACCCAATTACTAATTACAGTACACAGCACATCTTCTAAACAAGAGTTTAACGAGGAAAAAATACTTAACAATAAATACATCAATTAGATACAACACCCAAATTACAGCCTCAAGATGTACAGAGTTCAATCAGGAACTCATTGCGACGATGTCTAAACAACCAACATAATCGTCTTTAAACCATTGGGTTTGTTCAGTATTTACGCCTACATTTCAAAAAGCAACAGAATAAGGATTTTCTCTGGGTACATTTCATGTCTAAAAATACTTTGCTTTCTTCTTTCACTAACTTGTAATCAGAGCCCATTTATTATTGAAATTCTCTCAAATCTATCTAAAGTATAGCATTATGAGATTACCAGTTACAGCGTGTGCTTCCTGCAGGCAAAGCAGGCAGATGTGGCACTGCATATCTGTTGACGACCAGGCAACCGTTTAGTTTTCCTGCATTATCAAAACAACCGTGGTTCAATGGGTCACATTTGAGGCAGCACCTTGACGACAATGCCTCTGCCTTCTAACAAATCCCAGCCCTCTGAGTACAACATTGTCTGATGAGAGGCTTCCAAATAAACCAACTCATGAAACACTGATTATATCTGTGTGTTATTTTCTGAATAAATCTATGCTGACTCACCAAATTACCAGCGTAATGCCTCCTCTTATTAGCAAGATCACCTCAAAGGGTGATGCTATTAAAAAACACACAAAAAAACTAATTTCATAGATCTACTAAAAACACCTTGAGCAGTTTCATAAGCCTAGAATGACCTGAATAATGTTTATGTATATGAACCATAAACACTGAAATGGTAATGAAACAGAATGAATTATTCTAAAAATAGTTTCTTAAAGGTTGTTAATGAACTTGCCTCATGTTGGAATAAAGATTGTCCTTACGTTATCTGTGCTCAATTTGCTGACGACTAAATACTAGAGGTTATTACATCAATGCGTGGCCCTGGTTCCACGACATATCTTCAGTGTGCCTCTCAGCTATTGACCAGTGCGTTAGATGTGGGTAGTAACCTTGAAATGTCTTTCTATTTGAACTCCAACGCAAAAAGCAACATATGTCACATTGTGATCACACCACAAAAAAAGCATGCTTATTCAGTGAGTAAAAACAAAACACTCATTCTATTGTTCTCCCTGTGCATGTATTCTCCTGTAACTGCATTCAACTCATTCACCAAGAAACAAGGAAAACATTATGCTTTTTGGCACCGACAAGAAAAGGGAAAGGCAAGTTTTATAATGCATGCCTTCCTGCTTGTGATGTCTCCATGGTATAGTCAAAGCCCTGAATTTCCTCTCACAGCTCTCATTAAGGCAGTGGTGACAGGCACTGGCACAGAAGAAGGATGATTTTATCAATGATTTAATTAATCATCAAAACTCCCCTCTCTACACTTGTATCTTATTCATTTGACTTGCCCATCACTCTTCCTTGAGCTTTTTTCCAAAGATGTAAGACATATATTAGATCTCTCTCTTTCTTACACACACACACACAAACACATGCAGATAGCAGCACACGCACACCTGCTCTTTTTAAGACACTGCAACACAAGTAACAGCCTTGTCCTTTCTCTCAGTTCCCCCGAGTTCAACTTGCTCCCTCCGTGACCAGCAGGCAGCAAAAGTCCCAGAAAGCAGAGTCACCACGATTAAAGATGTATCGCATTCAGTGAATTATCACCACAAAAGGACAACTGTTTCTCAGCCTGCCCATAACTGGCAAAGATAAAACCCTACTTCAACAGATAAGCTCTCCCTTTATCCTTTTCAGTCTTTTAGTCTCCAGCATCCTACACACACACACACACACACAGGGAACCTGTGCCAGGATGATTACAGGCATCAGGACCGGACAGAGCTTTACATTAGTAATTGAAGATTTACCCATTGTGTGCAATGAACCTCTACTACCCCTTTTGTTTCAGAGTCCCCATCAGAGTGAAACTGACAAAAAGAGGATAAACATCTCATGTTATTTATCTCTTACCTGGTGTTGAGGCTCAAATCTGGACACAGAAGCAATAAGCAAATAGCTTGGATGAATTTCATAGCTGTCTGACACTCCAGTTCCTTTTGCCTCCTCAGATGCTTTTTGCCTTTTCCCCGTGTCTCTCTCCCTGCTCTCTAGCTCTCCCACTGGCTGCCTGGGTTTTTTTAAGCGCACTCTCATATGCGTACACACACACGCGCACACACACACACGCACCCAGACACACAAGCAGCGAGGCAGACAGATGCAACACAGTGGCTCGGTGAGAGGGAGGATCTCTGGCTTTAAATAACACAGGGACACGGACCGACTTGCTAATGGAAAGGAGCGGGTGGGGCTGAAATCAAGAGAGAGAGAGAGAGAGAGAGATGTGGGAGTGATATGATGTCAGCGCCCGTGCAGCTTCAGCTATTGGTGAGAGGCATTCCTGCCATTGTTTGGCACCGGCTGTTCTCCTGACAAGAAATCTCTACATTCATGCAATTCTGCCTATTTACTTCTAATATTATACGACTGGACTTATTGGCAGAGTTACAGTGACATTTAGTGGCAAACGCAAAACAGGTCATCACATCAAAAGAAACAAAAAAAAAAAAACACTCAAAGCTAAAAGGTTTAAGTGAGCACTAATAGGTTTAAAGTGTAATAAGATCTGTGCTTGAAACACAAAAGAGGTTTTCAGTTTATTCCTGAATTATTGCTGGAAATGAAAATAGCGTGAGATAAATGAAGATACAGACTTAAACTCCTTAAATTCAAGCTGCAACGTAACCCTTTAACAGAGCATATCGCTGATGGCACAAGCGCACTTTGCATAAACCGCTGCGTAACTACACGGTAATGCAATCGGAAACAATTCCAATGGTTTCTGAAAGTTGTGAAGTTGCACCGTATTTTATGGTTAAATGGAGCAAAAAAAGTCCAGACGGAAATGTCCAGGCTTAGGTGTTAAAAGGTTAAATAACATTGTTTACTCTTTGTGCTCTGAGTGCAATGCCCTTCTGAAGCACTGGAGCACATAAGTCGTCTAAGGATACACGCCGCAATCAAACATAACTAAACTAGAACTAAATATAGCAAAGTGCACTTAGAGGAACTCCACTAGCAGTAGTAACAAGTTGTAAACTTGCTCCCAGCTATTTCAGAACGCTTCACAGCTGCGAGGAGACGACAGAGCACGCAGGTCATTTGCATTTTCTGACAACGCAGCGGTGACTTTTCAGGGCTGTCAGTCCAGACCTTAAGCACAAAGACATAGTTCGGGCTTGTGCAGAGATTCTAAACTCTACTAGCCACAACGGAGAGGGGGGCCAAAATATGACCAACAAGTTGATTCATTATTAGGGTTTAATTTACCAACGTCAAGGCTGCACCTCGCGATTGACTGAGAATCAGTGATCGATGGACTGGTTGGGCAGCAAGGGTTTAGACATTTCAACATGTCCAGCTCAAATTCCATGTCCTGAATGTTGCTGTGTAGCCACAATTCTGTTGAATCACATAATAGGCAGTTTCGTCAATTCACACAAAAGTGCAGTGATATAAATGTGATGTAAAAAAATTTGAAAGAAATCAAAATCAATATTCCTGGAGTGCCGATTGAACTATTTTGTCAAAACACATTCATTAATTGTTTTTATTCAATTTAATTAGTACCAATACCCATAAATAGCTGCCACAGAATATATGAAGCAGCAAAATTACTTGTAATAAAACACTTTGCGTACTTAGCATTTCATTCTAAAATGAAGAAATGATTAAGAAGTTCCAAATAATTATTCCGATGCGTGCTGATGTGGAAATAAAATGTTTTGTTTTTCAAACACGATGCAGTGTAGCCTTTTTACACGATTGATTCCTCTGAGTTAATTTAAGATTAACTCATTCCGTTGTTAATCTTCAGATCAACGATGGAAATATAGACACGTGAAGTAATGACTTAATCGTCCCTCTGGCATCACTTGCCCGCAGTCGCTTCGAAATGCAAGGTCAAACCTTTTAAATGTAAGCTCAAGAACAAAATGTTGAGCGCTGAAAGATGTACCCAGGCAGACTACAAGCCATGTAATACAGATAGAATATTAAGCAGTTCATACAAAAGGTGGAGGTCACACACACCATGGGTATGATAAATGATTTTCATTCCAGGTTTAATAGAGTTTGGAGTCTATTGTACCAAAGCAGTGGTCGATTATCCATATTGAAAGATTTCTACCCAGTCTAATTGGAAGTTCATGCATGGACACCCATGGTGACCAGTTGTAATGAGTGTGCTGGACCACAGCTTGCCTTGGTGACCCTCACTGGACCTCTGTAATCTGTTCCAATCATGTTGCACACCAGCCTCAAACTTGTAGTCTCTGTGTACTGTGCCAACCTGTTGAGCATCTCATCATATTGAAGAATAATTACCAGTAAATGAGCATGAATCTTTTGGATAATACATTCAGATAAATTCCCAGAGCTAAGCCTTGAATGTTACACCAAGTGATTTACATATTTTTACGAATGCCTCATTTGAATTTCGATCATGCCAAAAACATCGAGTCAAGAAGTGTTTCCTTTGTAATGCATGACGTCTGCACGGAGGAGATGAAAACAATTCCGTAAGCTCATCAAGTCACAATGGTGTCCATTGCAGATCTTCAGTGCTTGTCGAGACCAAGACAAGACCGAGACCACGTAAAAGTGGTCTCGAGACATACAACTCTAGCTCTTAGACACAGAACTGCCATATTTTTTGTGCACAAGATAAAAAAAACAAAGTGAAACATTGGACACATTTTGCAACATTTATCTTATACAAGCAATTAAAAAGTGTGGTTAGTTAATAAAAAAATAACTTCATTTGCATAATTCAGAAAGCTGTCTCGTAAGTTGCTGAGTGACTCATGTTTGAGTTTACGTCATTGTTAATCTGCTGTTAATATGCTGGCATTGTGTTTCCATCTTTCTGAGGTATTCAAATAATTTGGTAACATAGTGTGTTTCATGATGACGTATGAAATGTGCCATTTAGCGATATTAAGTGATACTATGATGACAATAACATTCATTATGTCAGTAGCATGCAGGAATGAAAAGTCTTAAATGTATCTCTTTGAATTGTTGTTGTTTGTTTTGTTGTTGTTATAAATGAGCAGAATGTAGAGCTTCCCTACCAGCTGTCAAATATAGTGGGCATGGATGACAGGTCTTTGAACCTTTGAAGCCATACGCAGTATTTTCCAGCTGAATCCAGTATAAAAGGGTCATGAGTCTCGAGTCTGTTTTTGTTTTCTTCTAAACCCTTAATACAGTATATACACATGAAGTGGCTCTGCAGCATGTAATACAGTAGAGTAGAGTCAATGCTTACATATTTTAGTATTTCATTATTAGAGATGATAATAAAATAAAATACCTAATACTGTTTTTGTTAAGTAGCTGCACTGGGCAAACTGGGTCAAGTGCCTCGATAAAAAACACCTCGATATGGGTTCTTTAGGGATTGCGTAGTATGACTTCATGTCTTTTTTTGGTCCACATTTCCCATAAACCTTCTTTTTTGCCTTCTGCTCACAAGCTCCCCTCTTTACCTTCAGGCTACAACAATCCCAGCAGGCAACATTTCCACTTGCCTGTAATAACACTTCCAAGGTCAAAGCGATTTTGACGGTCAGTTGGCTCAGTACAGCATATCAAGCTATTCTGATTCAGAGTGGGCTAAAATAATGGCCTGTATTTGCTGTTTTAACTGACAGCTGTTTACTTTCTGCAAAGATGCCCCTTCATTTCTTTTCGGCTTTTCCCGAGCGTGAATATTAAGCACAAGAAGTTAGCAGGTACTAAGATCTCTATAGTCTATTATGTATGTTTACAGGGGGGTTGCACTAGAAGAGAAAGAGGCAGAAAAAAAGGCAGCGCTCCTTGCATAAATTTCCATTCGCAACATCTTCAGTGCCATTCAACATTTTGTATGGAAAAGGAAAGAGAAAAGTCTGGCAGCAAAGCGGAAGCTTAAGGCAGTTCCTTGTCAGTTGGTTCGTTCTCTCAGTGCAGGAGTATGGAAATGTGCTTTCACAGAGCTGGTGCTGAAATAAGCTCTGAGCATCACGTCTTGAATGTTTAGTGTGTCAAAATATGGCGAGAACAAATGACCAGAGATGCCGAAAAAAAATAACCTTAACTGGAGGAATGAGGTAACAAAGAGCTTACTGATGCCTTTAAGTGACTGTATCCAAATCATTCACATTCCATCTGTGTGTGTGTGTGTGGGCACTGGTCTCTGTGTAAACATGGGGAGGGTTGATATCAATATTCAAAGCTAAATGTAAACATGACATTTGGATGGACATGCACATTTTCCTTACTTTATTTTTATAAATTCTACACAGCAGTGAGAGCCACAGTGAGCGCAGCACTGAAATACCTATTCCGCACAATTAGAAATTGCACGCGACAAGTCTGGACAGTAGCTAATGGCGCTTTTCCACTATACAGTTCCAGCCCGACTTGGCACGGCATGGCGCGGCTCTACTCTACTTGGTTAGGTATCCTTTTCCATTACTACACTACCTCCTCAACGTGGACAGAGTCATCATAGAACGGCTGCATGAAACTGCCGTGACATCACGGGGTTGTGGTGCGGCTCGCCACTCATGATCGTTGCCTTTGGAAGTGCAGTCGCTAAACACCTCAGACTCCTCTGTTAAATATTGAGATATTAGAACTGTCCTTGCTCTATGTTGGTGATTAACGCATATCTTCAGGATTTTAATTTGAACTGATTTACAGTTCGACAATGTTCGGTTTGATTCTTGTGTCGGACGTCGCGCTCATCACTGTCAAACACTCTCTGCCAATCAGTGGCCGGCATACGTCACATTTAGTATTGGCTCAGAAATCTTGGAACCCCGCAAGACCTGGCACCGGAGAAAGTACCAGGTACTATCGCTAATGGAACAGCAAAAAAAACAAACGTGCCAAGTTGAGTTGTGCCGGAACTGCGTAGTGGAAAAGGGCCATTAGTGGACTGCTTTGTGACGGTTCTCCTGTACAGAGCAAAACAGTTGCGCTTGTGATTGTGTGTGCGTGGATAAAGGTGGAACACAAATATATAAACTGATTACTATTTGTAGCAAAAGTTGTAAGAAGGCCAATTTAATTTAAAATCATAGAACATAACGCCCTATCAAATCAAACATCCAAGATTTTCTATCATCACTGTTTTCTTGCTACCAGTGCACTTTCGGTTAGAATTTATTTAATAATGAATACAGTGGCTTTAACGTAAATACATTAATTATTAGACCACAGCGATTTGTGCTGTGGGTTTGTTCTTAAATTAAGAAATATTCCGACCACTGCACCATCTGACACGAGAGATGCATCTTGCTTTGACTCTGTATGTAACTTATAGTCAATCAGTGACAATGTGGGCAGGACACCAACATTTAAAGCCCCTTAACTGCTGCAGACCACACACACATTCTGCTGCAGAAAGATGGCAGCTCCAACTTTTAGCAGTACAACAGTAGCGGAATACCCAGATTTTGTGATAGAGAAGCAATTGCTATGTAAGAGAATATAACACTAAACATTTTATGCCACCCTGCAAAAGAAACCACTGAGGACAAGCACGGTCATTGTAGTCCAGCTTTGTTCACTCCATTGCACTGCAATGTTCCCACAAGACCCTTGGAGCAGAGCCTTGGCTTTAAACCATGGTGATGCTACCACTGGAGAGAAGCATTTGTGGGGGATTGTGCCTCAGTTTATTGTGATTCTGTGGGGTTGTTGGCCAGTGAACTACTTACTCTGCATCCTCTGGGTGAAGGCAGATTTTTGCCCATGCAATTTTTATAAGACCATTACTAATTAAGTTAGTTCAGTATAATCCAGAATAATTAAGTCCTGAATATACTTTACATCTTATAGCCAAAGTTGATGATCTAATTCCGAATTATTCACAGCAGAAAAACTAAATCAGCAACATTGCATGGATCTATTTTTTTGGGATTGGTGTGGCAAAAATATTTCTGGTAGTGAGGATATTGTGGCTGTGAGTAGACTAAAAACAAAAAAGCCTTCACATGATGACCTCACAGGAAAAATACTGAGCCATTACTTTTTATGAAAACACTTTTATGAAATGCTTTAAATTGTTAGTGCACTGTATTCTCTGGACTAAATACAAAATAATTACATCCATCATTATATAGCTTTTTTGTGTAATCCTTGAACTATGCGGGCACTGGCTTCTCAGTTTGCATGTCCTTAAAAGTAACTGACAGTTTCAACTGAAAAAGGGCAAATGCGAGGAGTTTTAACTGCTATAAATAGAAATTCAAAATTGTTGCATATAGCAAAGAACTGCCAGGACATTGATATAATAGTGGTATGTGCATCCAGTTTGCACTAAAAAGCAAAAACAAAGCAACAAATCACTCAACTTCATTCAAAGTAATTGTTACAGTATGTTCATGCTTCTGGGTGGAGGAGGCGAGAACAGTGAAGTACTGCAGGAATGTGAACAGAATTGTCTGATGTGAAAGGATGATCAACACTCATCATTCAGAGGTGTTCAACTTGCCAGACTCACTGGTGTATTTTTACTGCCATCTTGAGGCGCTTCAATGCACTGCACGTTATCCATCCACTGACCAAAGCAACACACACCTTAGCAACAATATTTCATCCTGACAAGAAAAAAAACACAAACAAGATTAAGTAGTGTATAAAAAGAATCTTAAATACATGAACTCCAAAATTCATTGTGTTAATATTGTTTGTGCTGCTTGCTTGTATTTATTCCCAAACTGCTGAATCTACAAAATGGGCAGTGAGGCATCTTTGAGCTCATATAGTTGCAAGTGTTAAACAGCTGCTGCATGACCTGGATAAACAAAATACTGCTGAGCCAGCAGTAATAACTGCATATAGCTGCTGTTATGTCAGCTACACTGCCATGGACACAAGACTTAAGGTTAAATATTTTGTTCAATGTTATGATTGAGTTAGATTGAGAAATCTTACACTTTTCTTTACACCACCAGAAAGTTCTAAATGCAAATAATCAATTGAAGAAAAAAAAATGGTTGACATATAGGTAGACAACATATTCTTAATATTCCCTGATTCATGTCTAGTTGAGATACAAACATTTGTGATTGATTAAATGTGTATTGAAAACAATAAATGATGACACCATAAATGTGGAGTAATATGTAATAAGATTGTGTGGGATATTATCCCACACATTGCACTGCCGCTAATACAGCTGAATGTAAAGGCAATAGCATTTCTACACAACAGTTTCCTCATTATGTGGAAAATCACACTGTGATAATTCAAACTCGGAGCAGGAAGCAGAGAGTTTAATATAAGCTCTGACATGAGCAGTATAAACTGTGGCAGCTGGTCATATCTGTAAATGCATTTTTAACAACATCATTAGAGGCAATATCTCAAAGACGACAGTCGGAGTAAAGAAACTGTGACAAGAGGAATTGCCAGGATCATGCTCTAATGAGTGGTTTAGAAATCCAGCCATTCTGAACCAGAGCGCACTAAAGAGGAGATGTGGGGAAAATGGGCCTTGAATTGTGACTGATGCTGGTACAGGCAACACATGGTGATGCATGATTAAAAGAGGATTCAACATGAATAGCTGCAAGAAGAGCTGAGGCTGCAACAGAAGTGCAGGCATCCAGTCACGAGGCAGGCAGACATAAACATGCAGGTTTATCTCTATGCCAGCTCCGCACTGCTTCACAAAATGATAGAAACTGACAAAATGCAACTGCCGCCACAGGAAGGACAGAGTATGAAGGGAGGCAATGGTAATAACCAGCAGAAGTTCCCTAACATGCTGCAGGGATTTGAATTTGTGATTGTGTTTGTCAGATTTGAATTTTTATCAATAGCTGCAGCACTTAATGTGTCAATAGGGAGCTTTCTTCACAGACAAAAAATCTAATAAATGCTCAGAGTGTTCCCCCCCCACATGGTTGCTAATGGCAGCATGTTTGTATAGCAGTTAGCTCTGTGGCATTAGAGCGTCAAACTGGAGCACTTTACAACTGTAGATGGTTTTCTCTGGACCTTTGGGAACATAAAAGTGTCCTTTGTGATCTTTGCCAGTTTTCCTCCCAGTCAAAAAACATTAAGATTTGGGGATGAGGCAAGTTGGAAACTCTACATTGACTATAGGTGTGAGGGTGGGTGGATGGTTGTTTGTGATGGTGACCTGTCCAGGGTTACCCCACCTTCTGCTTTATCTCAGCTAAGATTGGCACCAGTTCCCATCCGTGACCCTCATGTGGAGGATAAAACAGTAGAAGATTATAATAGAAAAAAAACACAATTAATACATCACAGAATTTGCCGTGTTGAATTGTAATAGATCGCATATTTTCATCTTAACAATGAGGCTTGTCATTATTGATGTTTATATGTCATCGTTTCAAGATACTGTTGTTGAATAGCATTTATTTAATAGATACATTATCTCCTGATGTATAACTACAGATGGAACTAACCCTAACTCATTTTAATACAGAAAAACACCAAACTAAAGTTCAAGATTCTAGTCCAGATCAAACTAATCAAGAAGTTAAAAGTTATATATGATGTTGCTCCTCTGTTTAACGCACAGTTAGTGCAAACGACTGCAGTTTCCAGTCTTTAACAGCTAAGTGCACTGTGACGCCTGCATGAATGTCATTACTCTCAGACGTCCACTGGTCTCCTGTAGGAGCCATGACCTGCGCTTGCTCAGGCATCTCCATCTTGTTTGCTCTCTCTTCCTCCATCAGGCTCTTTGTAAATGTGTTTCATAATGTGCTGCATAACATTTATTACCATTTACTGGTACTATTATTTAAAAACAGTCCCACCACTGCTTATATTTCACAATTATTATTTTGTTTTTTAACTCTACTCAAGATATCTGCCATAAAAAACATTATAACGTAATCTGCACACAGGTGTGTGTGAAAAAAATATGAATGCAGTACGGGTTATTTCAACTGGACCCCCAAGACAACAAATCATGACCCACCTGACAGTGTGTGGAGACAGCGTTTTAGTCTAATTAACAAGTAAGAACATAAATTGTCAGTGTGGCCATATATTTCCAGGATGGCATGTGTGCTGAGCTGCGTGAATGAGATGAAAAATGCAAATAAGAATAGAGCCCCAGTGGTAATAGATTTCTGTGGCCATCGCTGATATCAATTCAGAGAATTTTAAAAAAATGAAATACTTTATATTATATCTACACTGACAGCTGGTAAATTTAAGGTTGCTTTTCCTGTGTGGTAATTATTATTTTTTTTGTTTCATTTCAGATGACTATACACACCATTTTATTTTTTTACTATTTTTTACTAAATAACACCAAGCCTCTTTCTCTGTATTATTTTATCTACTATAAAAGGTTTTTTATGTATTGGTCAGGCTCCAAATAAAACGTTAAATTCAATCCATTCATTCATTTGCAGTCAAATTCAGCTACTCTCAAAAGGACAACTTCTCTTTGCACTGAGGTTAATAACTAACAAAGATAGCAGTACACATAGCTGCAACAGCTCTACACTCTCTCTCCTTTAGTGCACATGTGGATCGCTCGCAGTTTTACTGTACTTAATCTGTCCGTCTGCCAAATACTTTTTATGTTTTTCCCCCCATTATATTTTACCAACATAACATGTCTTGAAATGTGAAAATCAAATAGCACACATGAACATAAATAATACAAAATAACCCTCATGAGAAACATCTACTAACAACATGACACAGGTTATGTTCAACTTGTATGTCCGACGTTGTAAACGAAAACAAATTGAAAACGTTTTCTTATGAATGAAAATACAACCTTTCCAAAAAAAGAAATACACTTCATATGAACCCAAAAGCATGATATATGAAATTAATTTGCAAAGATATATATTTATCTTTTATTTCAGTTAACAAAAATGTTTTTTTTTTCAATTTTGGTTTTTGTTATTTTGTTAGTTGTCGTTAACTATAATAACCTTGCTGGACACATAAACGTCGCATCTGTCTCAGGAAAATGTTCCACCTTCGGAGGAAATATTTTTATTACAGACAAATCGTGAGTTTAAAAGTTGATTCCATTTTTATTGCTCAATTCATCAATCAATCACATCTGTTTTCCGCATCACGGACATTGTAGGGCCCTACAAATACAACAAATCCCTTACAGGAACAAACTTAACCAGAGTTACATTCAAAGCATGAAATACCACTTCTTAAATTTTCGGCTGGATGTCTTGCCAGAGGGAAGAAACATGGATTCCATATTAAGGAGATGTTAAGGACACTCTAACACAGCTCTGGCTGCCCTGACAGCCTTCTGCTGTGTGGCTCTGAAAGCTCCAAGTAAATTGGGGCTTGGCCCCCCAGGGTCCCACATATCTGCACTGTTCTGAAGGAAACCAGGTCCCGGTGGGTCTCGCAAGCAGTCACAGGCCCATTTGCTCATGTGGGAAGAGAAATACTTGAACAAGTAGCCCGGAGCAGCTGTCATGTAATTTAGCTGATGTCACAAACCGCTGGTGGTGTGTGTGTGTGTGTGTGTGAGAGCTTTACTTCAGCTGAGCTTTTTACAAGAATCATGAGACATTACAAAAGCTCTTTGTTCCAACTAAGGAGACAGAAACGAAGAAGTCAGCAGTCCTGCCCACTTCATCAAAACACTGTTCAGTCTGTGTTCAGCTTATAGATCACTGGCCAGCACTTTGTTATGTGTGTGAGATGATTCCTTTTCTAAAACTACACAGTTTGGTGTTGTGCTCTCCAAACAATAATAACTCAAAGACGAGTCGGGGAGATTTATTTTAACTTGAATTTGCTCTTGAATTTCCATTGCCTGCATAATTAGGCATATTGCCCATATCTTTATGTAATACCACGAGCTGACAGTAGATTGTGTACACATTGTCTAGTGTCTGAAGCGTTGTTTGATGCTGTGACTACTGCAATAAGTTTGCGGTTAGCGTATCGCTGCTTTTTCCTGAGTAGATTAGATTCACAGGGTCCCAATGTGATTTAATGTTTTAATTGGATTCTCTTCATTATCGATTATTTAGAGATTTTACTTCAGCTTCCATAACAACTTTGCTTAGGCAAGATATCAGTCAGTCAGTCATCATCTACCGCTTTATGCTCCACTAGGGGGTTGCTGTGCCAATCTCAGCCACATCGGGCGATAGGCGGGGTACACCCTGGACAGTTCGCCAGTCCATCGCAGGGCCACACACAGATAGAGACAAACAACCATTCACTCTCACACTCACTCCTATGGTCAATTTAGAGTGTCCAATTCACCTAATCCCCACATTGCATGTTTTTGGACTGTGGGAGGAAGCCGGAGTACCCGGAGAGAACCCACGCACACACGGGGAGAACATGCAAACTCCATGCAGTTGTTCCAACTGGGGCTCGAACCCGGGTCTTCTCGCTGCAAGGCGAGAGTGCTACCCACTACACCACTATGTGGCCCTTAGGCAAGATATGTTTATCAAAATTGTATACGATTATTAAAAGAAAAACATTTTTATAAAACACTTCAAACACACCGACTCCTACTGTCTTTGTTTCACTGGTTAGCCAAGATGTCCCACAAATGTTTCCTTCTCTGGAGGACAAAGAAACACCCTGAAAAGCACAGTCACTTATTTTTTATTAATTTCTAAAGATGTGAAAATGATGTAGAGAAGAACAGGAAGGAGACTGTGCCTCCTGAAAGGCACTGCTGATAAATGCAAATAAAGCAATAATCACATGTTATATGCACAACAGCCATTACCACCTCACTGCAGTATGCCCATGCAAAACAAACCAAGGTCCAGGAGAAGGTATGGCCATAGAGAAGTTGACCTGAAAATGTCAAAACATCAGTCCACTACTGTTGGTCCTGTTAGGTCACAATGACCGTTGACCGTTAGTTCTCACTCACTCAAACTGACTTTGGACCCCAGCAGCTTAAGCACAGTAAATCTAGTAAAATCACTAGAAAACCACAATTATGAATACAATTAGAGCAAAATAATTCAAATTGCAGTAGCAAATAAATAAATAATAACCAAACACCCATGTAAAGCAAGGTCACAGGAAATGGTGCATGACTGCCAAGCATGGAGGGTTGACATGGTTCACAGCTTACACAATTATGCAAGCTTTGAACACCATCAGCTCAGTGCTCACTGGCCTTCTCTGTCATTTTCAGGGCAGGTGTTGCCTTTCTTCCTCAAATTCCATGACTACAGCAAAATAATGAAGGGGAAAAAAAATCTTTAGCAACTATGTCATGCTCACATGATACAGACACAGGCTCTTTTTATGACATGCTCCCGGATCAGTCAGCATCATGCAAGAGGAATCTGCGTGTTCTCTCAATGTTGGGGTTATGCATTGAATTAAAGTAAAAACATGTCCCTGGGAAATATTTATCAGCTGAATGAAATTATATAAAGATTGATGTGCCAAGCCATGGAGCTATTGCACATTTGTTTTAAATAGCAAAATTAAACAACGATAAATACTGTTATCACTGTCGTTTTACTCCTGCAAGTAACCTGTAAAAATGTAAAAGTAACCATTTTAAATTACTCTTCTATTTGTTATCATAATTAGCATTATTCTAAGTAGTAATTATAACAAGGGTAAGCGAGGAAGATTAAGAAACCCAGAAGTCATTATTTGATTGTTCTATTAAATCTTCCGGTCAGTGGCTTCAGCTGCAGATAAATTACTATACAAGATGGTACCGGTGAACATCGCTTGGTGATCCAATGTGACAGACTAGCCGTTTCGGACGTCAGACCAAATTCTGAGTCTACAGTCTTGGAATTAACTCTAACTGGACTTAAATGACCTGCACTACCGGAGATAAAATGCCACCAGAGAAAGAGAAGTAAACAAGCCGGGACCGTGGTCAGGCTGAGGAGTAAACAACATCGACCTCTACTTTCCAGTGTCCTGCTAGCAAATGTTCAATCCGTCGAAGACAAACTGGATGAACTAAGAGCTCGACTTACTCTCCACCGGGACATTAGGTACTGCAACACCTTTGTATTTAAACAGACATGCTTGAGCCTCTGATCCCACACTCTCCTTACAACTGAGGCATTTTAAGAGCTCCTGCTGGCAACAACATTAATGAGTACACCAAGCACTTAACAGGACACATTAGCAAATGTATTTAAGATGTTTACCGTGAGTTACCACAAAGACTTATCCCAACTAGAAGCCAAGGGGTTTACAGAGAGTTCCGCTTGGCACTCAGAGCATGGACAACTGCAACACTAACATCAGCGAGTGCAGAAAAGTCCACAACTGACTGAGAAAGTCAATCACAACTGCTAAAGGTCAAAACAGAGACAAGCTAGAAGCACTTAAAAGTTAACACGCATAAAACTCCCACACCGGACAATACTCCAGGCCATGTTCTCAAAGCATGTGCACAAGCGCTGGCAGATGTCTTCACATTTTAAACAGTCCCAACATGTTTCACGAAAAACAACCATAATCCCAGTGCCAAAGAGGCAAAATGTGAGCTGCTTAAATTACTTCTGCCTTATTTCACTCAGCTCCACCATCATTAATCTCACATTACATTCTTCCTGCCCACTACACATGACCCATGACAGTTTGCCTACAGGCCAAACAGGTCCACAGGCTACGCAATAGCATTCACACACCACACCACTGTCTCCCACCTGAAACTGAGGAAAACTCACGAGCAAAATCTATTCATTGACTCCAGCTCTGCCTTTAACTGCATAATAACCACAAAACTGCTCATGTACTGTAGCTCAGGCCTGCACATCAGTCCCTCCCTGTGTAGCTGGATCCTGGAAACAGACCACAGGTGTTACAGCTTGGCAATGCCACCGCCTCCATGTGTCCTCAGCCCCATTATTCTCACATCAGTGAGGATCTCAGCTGGCTTCGCCACACTGATGGCATCATGAGAACGGTGTGACAGAGTCTCTTCTTCCTGCGCCAACAATGGAGGTTTGACATGGATGCAGGATTCTCACAATCTTTTACAGATGTACCAGTGAGTGTCCTAGCTGGAAACATCACAGCCTAGTATGGTAGTCGCACCGCCCTTGAACGCAACTTTCAGGATATTTTCAGCCAGCGCTACACAAAGAAGACACATCTAACTCCCACACTGGACAATACTCCAGGCAGGTGGACTTTCCAGGACTTTTCACACTTTTCACACTCCTGTCATCTGGCAGACAGTTCAGGAGAACCACATCCAAACGAGTGATCAGCTGACTCCCTGACCTGCCCCATTAAATAACAATAAATAAATCAATGCAAACAGCATTACAACTGTGCAACTGTATAAAATGTCTGTTTGCACTTCTTTGCACTTTGCAATTTTATTTGAATCAGCTGCTTAAAAAGGTTTGCACCAGTTGATATGAGAACCAAGCATAGCAGAATTAGACACAGAAGTGTCATTACTGTGATGATCCACAGGGAGGTGCCCTGTTATAATATTTGAGAAGCAGAACGGGCCCTCCATAATATTTGACATCATCCAAGGCAACACAAACCTCTGTTTGTCTTTTTAAGCAAAAGTATTTATTAGTTATATAAGGTTTTATTTTCCTGTTTTGATGATGAACAGATTGTGGACTACACCACAAACATAATGAGGGTAAACACAGAGTGTTTCTATGGTTTTAAAATTACCACTTTATTTAGACCCAATAATATCATGTCTGTCATCAGTCACTGTGTTCCCTTGTACAAAGGTGTCAGGTAATTAAGGACGTGCTGCTTTGGTCTTTGTGTCAACACTGTGAAAAAGCTCATCATATACAAATCTGACGACCCAACTGAGGAACTGGGGAAACGTATCCACCTGAGCAGAAAAACAGTCAGAATGCCTTTGTGGACGTTTAATTAAAACAAATCATCTCCATCTTCACTGCAGACTCCATCCTTCACTGATGTAATGTACACTATAATGAACATTACTATATATGACTGATTTCAGATACACTTAATTAAACATGGAAAAGCATTGCCTCATTAATCCATGAATATCTGGCTGCCAATCATTCAATTCGCCTTTTTATCGAGATGGACCCACGCCATTCTTTATGCATTCTTTGCCGCCATCTGTCAAGAACTAAATAATTGAGCACCA
This sequence comes from Solea senegalensis, assembly GCF_019176455.1. Classification (NCBI taxonomy): domain Eukaryota; kingdom Metazoa; phylum Chordata; class Actinopteri; order Pleuronectiformes; family Soleidae; genus Solea; species Solea senegalensis. Next base: position 10,201,754 of record NC_058027.1, on the reverse strand, counting down.
TATGTACTGCTATTTAACATCTGCAAGACCCAAACACTGACAAAGTCCTGTAAGAGATGACCTTGTGCTTTTTATCTGTGCTTTGATGCTGATAAGAAACAACCCCAACAAAAGTAAGTGAATAGGTGAAAGCGAGGCCATTTTTTCTAGCTTTAAGCTTAAGAGCGCAGAGGCAAACATTTTACACAAAATAATTACACCTTTCTCTTTCTGGCTCATGCTACCACTTAGCGCCATTGTTGCCACCCAGCATGGTGTGAGCACAAGTGAGCCTGTGTCTTTGCAGTGTAATTTGTAACATTTCCTCTGGATATGCTCAAACTAAATAGCTTGCTATTGTTGTGCTATTGTACAACACCTTCCCTATGCCATGATTTCTCTATTTTCTAGAAGATGAATCACACACAAGGTGTCTCATCATGTGATGACTGTCGCCCGAGCTACATGAGAACTACATCTTGTTGATTTGTAATGCTTTTGTTGGCTTTGCATGTTTCAGGCTCTGCAATGTGGTGCAATTAGTCACATTTCTTGAAGTGATCCAAGAACCTATAATAATATTGTCAAGTAATCAACTATAGCTTTTAACATTCTGTGGATAATACCATTTCTAAGATTGTTATGGTAAATGCAAATTCATCAAATAGTTGCTTATTTACACACCAACAAACAAAGAGCACGATTGCCTTTATTTGGAGTCACCAAGCTAACATCCAATACGGTCTCTAATCTGGTCCTGACTTTGGTCTTCACCAACTCCCACAGGAAATATTAGGTTCTGTAGCTGTTACAAGGTCTACTATGCTCAACATCGAGTGTCTACCCCTGCCATTTCTTTTTTTTTCTGAAAGTAGCCACACACAGCTTCAGGAAAACATAGTAATGAACCAGAACAGTGAAGCTGTGGCTTGTGAAACCAAAATAATGAGATGAAAAACCTCAAGCTGCATCGTCATGTAATAACTCATTGTGTGTGTTCATTACCAAGAGTCCTGTGATCGATTGTTATAAAAATATTGATTAGCGCAGCTTTGAAGTTACCCATTAAATGGCCTTCAAGCAACCAGGAAACCCTATTATTTAAAATTGTGTTCAATAATCAGCCATGTCTGGATTTAATGTGCTTGGGTTGGGAGATATGGCCTAAAACATTATCATAAGAAAACAATGTTTGAATCAGTTAATATTTATAATAATCACAATAAAATATCAGGTAATTAAAGATTGATTTTTGCCCCCGAGTAAACGTTAAAGAAACCACTTACTTGTGGTTTGAAAATTCTGAAATGGACAGAACACTTAATAAACGGATAAACATTTTATGACTGAGGCAAAACATTTAAAACCACTTATGTGTTGTGGTTCAAAATGTGTTTGCACAATGCAAAACATTATATTGATATATTGAACAATTATTATGTTGTTAATGAAAAACTTTAATCCAGATGTGGATTGAGTTATTGCTCAGTGGTTCAAGCACAGTAAGATTTTGCTTCAAGACCAAGTCAAACAAGCAGCTTTAAGATATGAAAAGGATCTGACAGATGAGGACATTTGACAGCTAGAGGACAATAAGAAATCCCACTGAGTGTCTAAAAAATAAAGGGTTAGGTTTTTTATTTTTTTATATCTATTTTTAATGCTCTGGAAGCCTGTAAGGAGGAAGCCTCAAGCACAGACAAGAGACTGTCTCTCACTTTGGTGCCAGAAAGAAATGTTGCAACAGCATTATTTGACAATCATATGCAGCTGAGAGAGAAAAGAGTGTTTGATTACCGAACCTCGGCAGTCACTGCAGGTTAAAGGTTTTATTTGTTTTCCCAACATGAATTTAGATGGAGAACAAACAAATGACAAACTACTGAATTCATTTACTTGTCAAAGCTACAACTACAAAGACCATTGTATTTTTTTTCCCCACAATTTGTTCGGTATTGAGACATTAACGGTGGAATAAGAGAGAAACAGACTCACACTCACATCATGTGACAGAAGTCTCTGATGTTATGAGATCATTGCTTCCGTCAGTGTTAAAGAACTTAAACCTGTGCAGCCCTTTAAGTGTATTTGTGGTTTTTTTTATAGATTCATATTTTATTTCCATGAGTTAATTCATGCAACATCAAAACAAATAATACTATTTCATGCCAAATACTGCCTTTGAACTTACTGGCATCTGAAGGTAAATCTACCTCCTCGCTATAACCCTGACTGAACATGTTGTAAAACAGGTCAAAAATGACTGTTTCTGCCTCCCCAGCTTCCACCTGTATATGCCTGTACATATACATATCATATCACACCAACATACATGTGGCAATTGCTATAAAATGGGTAATTTGAGTAATTATAAGAGTGTGTCAATGCAAGAGAGAAATCTGTATACCTATGTGTACTGTTTTCCTAATAGCTGGCTAAAGTGAGTTGTAGAGATGCTGTCGACAGCTGCTCTAATTAGGCTTAATCCTAACACCAATTACAAAACAATGTTGCTGCCCATTATAACTACTGAAGAAAAGTAGTGACTGTGATTGATTGATTGAGCACGTAATAGTTTCCAACATTTTCAATTTTAGTAATTCCTCTCAAAATGCCAATGGTAAATGTATATTTTCTTTAACGTAGACAGAGTTTTAAATGAATAATAACCCCATAAAATGTAGTTTAATGTAAATCAAGTGATCTAGGAGAGAGAGCATCACTTCTGCACCTCCTCTGTTTTCACCACTGTTGGCTATTAAAGCTACTCTGCATTCTCTACTCCAACACCTGCAACAGTGTACTCCACTGAGAAAAACCTAAAAGAGAACACATCTAAAAGAACGTCTGGCAAATAACGCTAATAAAGACGTGTCAAAATCGACAGTGTGTTTCGGATGGAGATGGAAAGATTGCCTCAGGTTATTTGTTGCATATGAAACAAGTGGGTCTGCCCATGCTCATCTGATGAGATCACAACAGAGGGATGTGATCGCAAAACATTACTATTTTATTGTCCTGCAGTTCAACAACCAACTCTTTTTCTAGCCATACTGCCTAGTGCAACTTTGATCTGCTTGTTTGAGTTGGCATATGGCAGCTGACTTGTGATTGGCTGAAGGGGGAGAGGAGCCTTGTTGTAGCTTCACAATGTCTCCTGCCAGAGATGCAACCACTCAAACAATCATGAATATGTAATGTTCCCATGTTTACCTTAGGCACAGTGATGCTACTAGATCAATAGAAACTTTTAAAATGTGCTCTTTAAATGCATGCTTATTTTGTTTCCAGACCGGAAAGAGCATCTCTAAGTCTCTGCACATTGCTTTGTAGGAGTTGACAACTTTCTGCAATGCACAATGCTGACATAAATTTCCATTAAAGTAGGGACTTCAACACAGTATATGATCTTACTTTTACACATTTTTGTGTCCCTACACGTTGGAAAATAAGCCACCAGGGAGAGAGCAATTTTAGCACAGATGCCATAGGGAAAAACCTAATAAGGTTCCGACCCAGTCGGAAGAAGGGCCTTTCTGCGTGGCTTTTGCATGTTCTCCCCCTGTGTGGCTGGGTTTTCCGGGTTTTCCGGTTTCCTCACACAGTCCAAAAACATGCATATTTGGGCATCAGGCAAATTAAATCAAAGTCAATTGTGACTGTAGAGTGTGAGAGTGAATGGTTGTTTGTCTCTATGTGGTCCTGTGATGGACTAGCGACCCTGCCTTTCGCCCCATGACACCAGCGCCCCCGTTGACCCTCATGTGGAGGACAAAGTGGTAGAAGATGAATGAGTGAGTGAAAAACCTAATAACTGCACACATTCAAACAGATACTGTTGAACATTTCAGGATACAATCCACAGCATGACTACATGGGTTAGACAGCACAGCACATGAGATGTCTTTTTATCACAAGAGCTGCAGTTTACTGCAACAACCGAAGCCAAACAACATCAAGTCAAGAGCTTACCTGCAATCTCTCGGTGTGTGTATCTGCATATTTGAAACCCCAATTCAGTTATTGGTTATTCATTTTGGTGATTAAATATAAAACAATGCTGTCATTTTGAAATGGAAACACTGAGAGCCACAGGTAGGACTGCAGCTAACTATTATTTTCATAATCCATGAATCCTTCTAGGTGTCGCATATGTTCAGACGTCATGTGTAGGACAAAACTGTTTGCATTTTAATAAAGAAAATTAGGTATCTCAGTCACAAATCATTGTGAGGCTCTCATCCACTGTCACACAAAAGGAAAACGCATAGCACTATTGCATGTAAATGCAGAAGTTATCAATCAGCTGCCCAGTCTTTTTTAAGTAGCTGTAGTGAAGGCTGTGTCACTCAAAAAACGAACAAAAAATAAAAAGAAAAGAAAATAGATGATTTCATTCTGTTCCATGTCAAGTGGTTTTTATGCTTAGAGTTATTCCTTCAAATTTTTACCAACACACACACACCTTTCATTTAGTTTTATCTTATATGTAAAGCACAACTCATCTGTTTTAGATTAGCTCCTAGTTGGCAAAATGAGCCATAAATGTATTTTATGTTGTACTGGTGTGGAGTGCTTTCCCTTTTCCAATTGCCTGAATAATTCTTTTCCTGCTGTATGTTTTATTGGTGAGGAGAGAAGAGCCACCATTGGCTGTCTAACAGATTTATTACAAAGGCATGGTTGAATTTTCGTGTAAAATAAAAGCACATTTAAATTAAATTAACCTCAACAAATCTCTTGACATAAACAAAAAAAAAATTAAAGTACAAAATAAATCAGATAAGATTTAGAAATTAGATGTTTGTCACCCATTTCACTCAGTGGCCAGGAGGCTTTCATGTCCACCACCACCACTTCACTAACTCCTCAGCCTCCTAATCTCTCATAAACACTCCCTGACTGTGGAGCTTCCTTGGCACTGCCAGCATGTGTGTGCCAGACCCACAGACCCATTAGTACTGTTAAGCCTCTGTTTCACACAACCATCCCCTGCTCATCAGAGTAAAGGTGTTGGATGATCACCTCACTTTTACACTATGACATTAATCCTCAGCTTTGGGAATCATCTTAAAAACAGAATAAGTACTCACCCATCTACAGATTTAAGATGTGTGTCATTGGCATCAGCAAAGGTTTACATACTGCAGAGCTTGAATTTGCTCCATATGCCTGTAGTTTTATCACTTCCCCCCTTAACAACCTCTCTTATATGTATTTATTTTTTTTTTTACTTGATTTGCATGTTTATATTTCTCCCTATATAACCTCCTTTCTGTAATCACAGCATACACACAACAGTTATTTCTACCTCACACTGCAGGCTAAACTCCAGTTAATCAGATCCCTCCTATCTGTCCATACACAAGAAATGTACAGTAAACAAAAATCTGAAGATGCTTGCAGTGCAATCAGTGATTATTTCTATGCATCTCGTCTCTTCTCTTCTCTTCTCAACTCCCCTCGCTGCCTGTGCTCTGTGCCGCTCTTACTCTCAGTGCACTGCAGCTCCTCCTTCCACCTCTCTCATCAGCTGCCCCTCCCTCTTCCTCTCTGTCTCTGCTCTAGGTGGAGCATGTATGTGAGCCTGTGTGAGCCAGAAGAGCTGCCTGTGTGTTTACATGTCAGCCTATCAGTGCTGCCGGATTTAGCGCATCTGGAAAGGACAGAGGCATATCTCAAATGCCCCTAAGATAAGGGATTCTCTCTCTTCCCCATTTGAATCTACCCTGTCTGGAATCCTGCATCTCTGCCTCCATGCTTTCGGAGGCATTTTGAATTTCCTTGGCAACATGGAGCTGCCTGAATTAGAATTCTCTGCATGACAGTCCTGGTAAGTACTCAGTCTCTATAGTGGGCTTTGAGAGCTGAAGCACTGGATCAGATTTATCATGGTGCAGTGGTGTGGCCAGGGGATCGCCAGGGAGCAAATTAATGTCAAGGATAAAATTATGTATCATAGGCAAATGGAAGAGATGGACTGAAAAAAATATTCTCTGAAGAGGGCTCCAGATCTTATTTGTGCTATGTCATCCAGATGGGTTTCTTTCTGCTGTGTGCTATGCAACCTGGGTTTGTACACATTGGCTATGTGCATGCAACATCTGAATGTACAATATGTAGTTGAAGATTTATGTTCTGTGGTATGAATAAATACATATAAATTGTAAATATACGATTATATGTGTGCACGGAAGACAGCAAACACACATGCAGTATATCCTGCCTATTATTATCATCCCAGCAGAAGGTGCGAAGCTGAGCAAGAGAGAATGTGTTTTGTCCTTCTCACTGAGTTCTGTCAGTTTGGTTGTTGCTGCCTCCTAATCTGCCCTCATTAACATTCTTTGTATTTCAAATGCCAGTAAACGTGTCTATATTCATACTTATTCATAGGCATCAGCCAGGTGCCGTTGAGTTTATCCAGTGGCAATGTGGCACCATATGCAGATTTGCCACAGGTTATACAGAGGGATGGTGATGGTGGTAGTGGGGGTGATGAGTAGGATGGGTGACTTTGCAAGATAATTAATGCAGGCCAAAAAAATGATCTCACATAGTTTAATTCCCAACGCCTTATATTTGCATCTTCCTAATCATGAGGCAGACAGCTATGATGTCTGCCACTAAACCTGTGCTTTTTACAGTCTGCGCTTCATGTCAAACCTTTATGAGCTACTCAAAGCTGTTAATTGGACTCCTGTAATCAGGTTATGATGGCTGATTGGAATCTCTATTTTTTCGGCAGTTACTTATGCATGACAGAGTGCACATCTGCAGCTCCGACACACATTCAAACCATTTCAGTGCACCAATATAAGGACCGTTAAGGAATGTAATTAGTGACTATAGTGAACCGTGTTTCTCCAACAATCAACATTTGATCATTATGAGTTTTTTCTGTTTTATGCAGATTACTGGTGTATAATATACAAGTCAAATGAATTGCATCTAAAATAAATTTGCATTAATTTGATTTGACATTTGAACCAAATAAAAAATAAACATGTACCAAATACCCAAATTGTTGCACTGTTTTGGTCGCCCCCACTTCCTGAGCATCTGTTCTCATGCTTAGTCATCAACTTAGGAAAGAATCAAATGGGTTTATCAGACGTTTTTTTAACTATAGCTGATGAGTGATGAACCAAGACTTTGACAAGAAAGCAACAAGCTAAACAGACGTAACATAGAGAGAAACAGTGGAATACACTGAGGACTGATGGTGATCAATATTATTAAAACAGCATCGGTAATAAGTGTTGTGTGATGTCATTTATAACTGGTGATCCATGCAATCAGTAGAACACCTTTAGCTAAAGAGGTATTTCTGACTGATGCTGCAACCCTGAACTTCTTGTGGAGGGGAAAATGGAGAACACAATTTCCTAAATCGGTTGAACCACACATTTAAGTGTCTTATTTAATGACAAACTGAGCATGTGTGTGTGTGTATATAGCCATCATTGCGTAGAGAGGGTGAGCTGGTGGGTGTTTGTGGATGACGTTTCAATCACCCTTCTGCACCACCCAGGCACCTCCCCTCATCTAACCTAAACTGAATGTCCCCAGTGTTCCAGGTAGGTGTAAAAGTGTCTGACACAGACAATCTCAAACTATATACTGCATGAGAAATGGCAGCCGTGTACACAGTTGGTTGATTGAGAGTGTTTTGTAGTACACAACAGCTGCATATGAGAATGAGAATAGTCCTGTGAGAGCAACTCCAATGGAAATCAAGACCTATTGTTGGTTGTATTATAAGTACTTGGAAGGCACAAGACCCCCACTGCACTTTGACACAGCTTAAAAAGTTAAAATAATAGGAATAAATTCTGTTGCATGTATTCATTTTATACCCCTTGTTAATTTACTCCTTAGTACTATTAGTGAAGTTGTTCAACTGATTCAATTGAAACACAGAAAATACAGTGGAGCCTTGTATTCTTTGCTCATACCAAACAAAACAGACATAATCAAAGTAGTACTGCTGCTCGTTTTTTCAGTGTTTTGCTAAAGGCTGTTATATTCTTAATATTCTGTGATGTACTGGTCTTCACATAACACTGAACAACAGGCAATTTCCTCACAGTGGAATCAAATGTGTGTAATCAAGGACAAGGTGATGGGAGTTTTTTTTAATGGCAGGATCCCCCCCCGTCCAAAAATGAATAACACTCAAGCTCACAAATCAAATCTAGGAAATCGCAATGCACAATATCTATCGGTAAAATCAGGGAAGTTATAGGTATGCCAAAATAAGTCTTATATTATGAGCATGAATTGAATGGTGTGTCCACTGTACATTATGAGCAACCGTGATATAATGAATGATTCCATGCCCCTCTGTCTAAATCATGTGTATGGTTTCATTTATTTTGTTTTTCTTAGGTTTAAGTTTGGGTTCCAATCATAGCCTACTTTATTTACAGCTAAAATCAGGACAGCCCTGCATGTAACAGATCAGTTGTGATGGCCCAGAAAGCAACACAGTATAATCTGTCCAGAAAACATCTAGGGCACAACTGTTAAAGCACTCTCTGAAACAGGATCCATCTGGAATCAAGACACTGCCACATAATGGATAACATCAGCCACCTTGAAAAGGAAATGGTGAAAGTGATGTGGTGGTGCTGAGGCCTGCGAGACCACGTGTTTACACACCGTCCTGCTGGATAGCGAGGTGACAGACGAGGGCAGATCTGTCACAGGATCCTCACATTTGCGTTTTACAAATGTATTTAGAAGGTCACAGCCATGCTGCTCTGTGGATGCCGTCCTCATTTAAATTTAATGATAACAGCTTTATGCAAAAATATGAGAAGGTAAGGGGCTAGTAGGATGGAGGACTGAGGTTACCTCATGTGCATGCCCCTGGCTGGATATAGCATTGCATTGCCCACAGTAATGTACACTAGGTCTGATCACAGTGGAGATTTTGCAGACTGTCCCATCACTTATGCTCCATTTGTTTCTTACCCATCCTTTATGGCGTTTTATGTGCCATATTGTTTCGTACCTGTATTTGTTGTTTTGTGCACGGAAAATCAAGTGGTGTGCACACACGGAACAGTCTGCTCGCGCACAAACAAAACACAGCATAACAAATGTGCCATAATTCCAACCAATCACACTGATTTACCTCCATAGTATCATCCGATCAGATAGCTAAGCAGACAAGCTAGGGGCTGTACTATAGGAACGCTGTACAAGATTACATAGGGTTGCCAGACCCTTTTTTTATACACATTCTCAGTAAAGTCAGTATTTGGTTACAGTCATAACTACCCAACAGCACATACAATATATTTTCAATTCTCATATTATTAAAAGATAATGTGCAATTTTTAAGTTGCATAAAACATAAATGTGCGTTGTGTGTAAGCCTGACATTGTGATGGAAGAGTAACGTAAACGTGTTGTTGGTCCCGGTCTTATTTGTATGCTATATTTTTTAGCCATACTTAAAGGGAAGCGTAAAAAAAAGACTGTGTCCAGGGTTTGAGGGGTTTGAGGCATCTGTGAAGACTTTCTCTGCCCATTTTCTGGTTCTGAAAGAGTAGAAAGGCCTAGAGGGTGAGCAAGTGAGCACCTCTTTTCTGCTGTTCTCACCGTTACTGCAGTCTGTTATCCTGTTTTGTGGCTGCTTCGCACCATGATTGATGTGCACAGGATGGATTCGATGACTGCAGTGTAGAACTGACTCAGCTCCTATGGCAGATTGTACAGTCCTTGGTTGCAATAGAAAATACATCCCCTGCAAGGTCTTCTCAAGTCTGGAGTTGATATTGGTGCCCTGCTTCAGGTGTTGGAGTTTCAATGGTTATTCAGTATTTTTAGGAACAGTGTTGATGGGTGTCACCTAAGCTAACCAGAGGTGCCCGCCTAAAAGCATTCTAAAATCTAAGCTTTTTTTGAAAATCTAAGCTTTTTTTTGAAAATGAGTATTTGAGCGTTCTGTGACATTTTGCAGGTGGGCTATCAGAGTTCATTCAAAGAACTTAAAATGGACTTCTACCCTAATTTAACAGCTTCGGAGTCATTGTGATGGTTAAATGGCTTGTTGCGGTGAGATTGTGGGCTGTCTGCACACCCCCTACCGTCCCTGGAAAACCAGCCTTGCAAGATCATGGCTGCTGACCCGGATTCTGTAGAATCAGGAGGTCTTGCAAAGTCTAGGGTCTCACGAGAAACATTAATTGTTTCACGGCACCACACAAACATGCCTCTCCAGCCAAGTAATCATCTACAGACCACACACACACACGAGTAAACCTCACAGCGACCTTTTCCCAAATGGCACACTACTGTTGCACTTGTAATTATATTTGGGATAAACTCTCTGTTCTTTATGTATTTATGTGTATTGGCACTTTTGTGATGTTTGCTATTGTTGTAAAGGCGTTTACTTGCTAGCAAACGTTTGTTTTTTGGCGGATGATTGGCCGTTATTCCATTGGTACAGACATGGCTCCACAGCTTGTGTTTGCCGGATCTGCTGAAAACAAATGCACATGGCCAGGAGAGGGGAAGGGGGGGGCGAGGTGTCAGCGGTGAGTTTTTATGACAGTGAGGATAAAGCGGTGGACATAAACAAGGGGGAGCTCCTTAGAGAAAAATATGAAAAACTGACCAGACTCGCAAAGTTCTGCTATAATGAGCAACATTTCCTGGATACTAGGGTAAAAGTGGAGCAATGTCATACAGCTCCATGGATCTGTTAAACATCTGTGTTAAGACTGCAGCCAAATCGTCAACACAGACCGGACAGGGGGATGCTGATCGGGTTTCTCTTTAGGAGAAGTGGCCCACTACCTCTGCATATATCTTAGTTTCAACATGAACATTTGTTATGGTTTTCCAGAGATGTGATGGGGTGTTTTACTCCACTTACACAGGCATTACAAGATGTTCACGTTGACAGCCAGATCTGTGTCTGGCATGGAAAAGGGGGCATTTTCGTTCTGCCTTGTATGCCACAGCTAAATCAATGTCTACATACAAGGTAGAGCCAGCATGACGGGGCAGGATACTGTTGCTGCTGTCTTACATGTCACGCCTCTGATTCTGGAACACAGGCATGCCATCTAAAAATCAAACACTGGGGTGGAAATGTGCCAGCTCGTTTGGTATAGTGTACACAAGCAAAGGTAAAATAATGTAGGGTCCTTTTAAAGGTAAAATAGTAGGGATTCTGTATAAAGAACCTTACCTCAGCTTTTTTGTGCAGCTGCTTTTAGCCATTCTGATCTTCTTTGACAGTGAGCCTTTTTCCTGCTTGTACAGAGCTCTATCTCCACTTCACTGAACATTCTTCTTGGTCTGACAAATTAGTTTTATTCCTGCAATGATCCACAGCTTGATATTGTGCATGAGATGTCACAGCGTCATTCATCCAGGTTGCAGCTTGAACAATGCTCTAATTTGTGCAGTTCAGCCTACTTTGCCTCACTTTTTCACTTCGACTACATGGTTGATTTCGGTTTCTGTTCAGTTGGTTGTAATGTGTTGACCCAAACAGTAATAACCATGATCAGAGTGCCTCAAAGCTACAAAGAGGTTTGTGTTAATAGTCCATTGTGGTATTATACTTGATGAGACTATTCATCCGTCCTCAATAATTATGTAAGGGGTCCATATGTTCTAGATTTTTTAAAGTTTATTATGGCCTCAGCATGTGTTCTGTCTTTTGAACGTAGCATCTTCCACATAGCATGACAACAAGCAGGGTAATACATGTGACGCAATTCAGAAAAAAATAAATGCCAACAGCCTGAACACAATAAGTGTCTCATCCTCAAAAGATGCACTACTTCTGTCACACGGATTTGGTTCAGGAATAAAAGATCAAACATAGACTGCAGACACGCAGTATAGACTGCAAGTTAGACATTTGTCTTTGAGTCTGTCAGCATCAATTTGTGGCCTAACTACTGAATCAAGAATCAAATCAAAGTCTCCTAATGAAATATATACAGGAGGTATAAAAAAAGAACCGTGATGATGGAGAGAAAATGGCTGCTGTTGCAACTTAGTATCTGCAAAGACAGATATTAAGTTAATATGAAATGACATCTATCAGGCTATGAAATGTTGGTCATATTGTGTAGCCCTACCCTGGCCTGTGGCATGATGTAATATGTAAATCAAATAGGATAGAGGAAAACTCCTGCACAACATAAAAAAAGGCAGTTTATGAAAAATGTCTCTAAGGCTATGTTCAGACTGCAGGCAAATCCGATTTTTGTTCAAATCAAATCGTTTCAGGCAGACTGTCTGCACTTGTTTTTTGTTTTTAACCATTTTGGATCATATCTGAAAATGACTGTTCACTGCCAGTCTGAATAAAGCCCAAGTTATGGTAACTCAGTAACTCGGACTTCAAATGAATAGTGTAGTTTTTGGAGTGATTTGGTGTAATGCTCTCAATATCTCCCACTATGTTTCCATTAAAAAGCTATTGGAAGTTTGTCTGGGACAAAATTGCTTTTATTTTGACATGTAATGGCATTTCTTTGTCTTCCCTGTCCAAAAAAAATCATATATTCCCCAGTATTGAGTATGGGATGAACATTTGAGTCATTTCCAGCTTATTCAACCCACATTTTAAGAGAAATTTGGCAAAAGAAAGCATTAATAAAACTCCTCTGTACCATTATTGTTACACTTTGATGGCCCAAGTTACAGTTCTACATGGTAATACTGTGTAGAAGTACAGACATGATGATTTTCTGAGAGATGCTGTTGATTGTAAGACAGTAAAATTCCGTAAATGTTAAAAAATTCCGTAAAAGACAGTAAATGTTTAATCAAGACACATTTTTAATTACAACTCACTATGATAAAAGAATGTGTCCTGCCAAAGGGATACTGGGAAATATATGAGAAAATGAGGGGGGACATAAAGTGAAAATATCTTTGAAAGGTAGCACTGCCAACATCAGAGTATGAATAAACCAGTCTGTAACTCTGTGCTGCCTCCAGCAATCAGTTGTTTTGAATCACCAGTTCATCTGGTTACATCTGAGGACAACTGCTTCCAGGTCAGAAGCAGTTTGTATGCTACATGTTCAGTTTGAATTAGTACACCAGTATCTTTTCTAAGAGAGCTCCTTGTGTCACACGACTGAGTTTATTTACCCCGCTATCGTGGCAGGAAAAGCCTCTACAAAAATGAATGGTGCCAGAGCCACTTTCGAACTGTGAGTTCACTGCACACTTCAAATCCAAGGAGATTCACCAATATTGCAGAACACGACATACTGAATATATCTGACCCTTACGATGCCCCCAATTGCTTTTCACAAGTGTGAAAACAAACACTTGCGCCTTTTTGATAAACTTTCCCTACTCCAGGAAAACACCAAGACATAATAAACTATATAAACAACATACTAAAGTTATGATATGACTTGATCACAACACAAGCAGAATGCATTGCCTGTGGGTAACTATCACTTTGTCTGTCTTTGAGCACATTTTGACAGTGATCTTTGGGAATCCTGTAAAATGCTCTCCCACTTGCTTGTCCCTGACGGTTTTAGCTTCCCAGGGCACAACAGCTTAATTTCCCTTTTAATGAATACAAATAGCAGACAAGTTGCCTGACAAATTGACTGATATATACATATGTTGCCTGGTAAAGACCGCTTAACATCAAGGACAACCGGAATACAAAAGACCAAACTAGGGCTAAAATGCAAAAGACTACAGAATTGAAGAATTTGAATAATTTGCCACATGGCTGGGCAAAGAGCCCCGAGTATTTGAAATAAATATTCAAAGTGTATACTAAATTAACAGGTGACCATGGACCAACTCGAGGCAATTTTCTTTATACCACAGCCTTTTTGTGCCTCACAGCCACAAAGGTGCTATAGTATAAGCACACACACACTTGGACAGCAGTCTAATCATTTCTGCTAAAACTATTTTGTTGGTGTATAGTAGCGTACTGTATATTTCTTTGTAATGCAAATGCAATGTTTACTATCGCGTTACCACATACTTGCAGCACACTATGCAGATGAAGACTGAGAAATCCAAGGTCCTTTAAGTACCGAGTGTACTTAAGCCTTTAAGTATGGCCCACATGTTTCAGCAGCCATCTTTTATGAGGTATGGCACACATGTCAGCAGGGAAGAGCGTTGGATTTATAACAATTGTGATTCGTTTCAGTATTTTTTAGTGAAGAACCTTTTGTGCTTCATTGGCACTACATCTGAGTTTCTGCAATGCTTACAGGCCATGTCGATTGTAACAGACATTATTAGGATTCTTATATTTTATAATTTATGGATTTGGTCTTTGTCTGCCTACATGGCAGATGCTCCAGCATATGCTCTATTTGTGCATGTTGCGGCATTCGAATCGTTTCCAACTGTTAGACCACACATTTGTTCAGCTGTTCTTGTAAGGACACTGCATTGATTTCTATTCATTTGATCAACATGACCAAAACTTTATCCCTAACGTTAAACTCAGGCCTCAGAAATCAGGGTGCGTGTCATTAGGCCTGGTCTACAATCCCAAAGCGGGACCATTTCCTACCGGGAAATTTACCTTTACCAAACTAACAATGATATTTTTATTGTAGATGGGATTTTCTGGAGGTTAGAGAATGTGTCTTGACAGTCAGAGAGGCTAGAGACCTGTCGCTCATCTGCAGCCCCTCTGATCGACAGGACATTAAATTAGACCACTTGCCTCAAGGTTCATCTACTCAAGCTTTTTTGAGACTACAATATGGACATATGGTTTTTCATGTCTGCTCTAAATGATGCAACTACTCTCTGCACTTGCTCCGGTCTGTTCATTTTGTGAAGGCAAGACTGAACAGGCCTGTTGAATCATTCCGTGTGTGACAGTGGCACTAATGATCCAAAGCAGGTGATTTTGGACAGATACCCTGTGAAGGTGTATGGAACGGAAAAAGTGCTTGTTTAGCTGCAGTTGTTGCAAAGATAAATTGTTGTGGATGTTGTTCATAGAACGCTCTGTGTGCGTTTTGGAGTAGTGCTGAGCAGTATAGCAGTTCATACTGAAAAAAGGTGCTTAATTCAAACGAAAAATGGAGCTCAACTCAGTTGTATTGACGCAATGACATATTTTTTGCAAAATCAGCTCAACCCACAAAAATGAAATGCTCATCCACAAATTTGATTCTGGCGCCGAGTCTGGTAAAACATGCAGCAGATGTGTTTGCCTGCTGTGCGCCAGTGAAACACAACACGGCCTATACAAACAAATCAATAAAAAGCCCATACATGCTTAGGCTCTAACTATGTTTATGACGCTCACTGATGTGCAGTATGTGTAGATATCCTCTTTTATGTTATCAAGTGAAAGATATGTGCCTTCAAGTGATCATTGCACAATTATATTGACTGAATATTTTAAAAATTGTGAACATTTCTTACATTAAAGAATGTGTTCAGTTTATAGAATGAAGTAAAGTCTCTAAAATATTAGTTTTACAAGAGTATGCTTCTCAGAAGTCACAGACAATAAACTTGGCATTTCATAATTAGTGGCGCAGCAGATGGTGGGAGTTCACTCAGCACAGCACCCTTGATGCAAATTAAGATTAGGCCTATATGCATTCTAATGTTGATTTGGAACATGTATATGAATGTCTCCCTGTAGCATTTAGTGCTGTTTGAAATTACCTGGGCTCAAGTGATGTTATGTTTTACTTCCTGGGATTCCAGAGAAAACTTATTCTCCCAGGATTGAATGCATCTAATTGTTTGGAAAAATATTAATCTGTAGTGAGAACTAATGGGCCTGACAAGGTTTGTGCTAGTGAGGCAAAAGATCCTACAGAGTCAACAAAAATGCATACACAGGGTATGCAGGGTAGTGCAAACCAGTATGGGCTTCAATGCATTATTTGTGCAAATTGCAGATACACTGTATAATGCTGATATTACATAAGGTTAATAAAGCATAATGAAATGGAGAAGAGTTGAGTAATGCGTTTTAATGTTGTAGCAACATAAGGACACTAATTAGTTTCTGTTGTGCCCATGAGCATGTCATTTCAAACAACTGTGCAAGTGTCTTGGATGAGAGGCTGAAAGGCCAGGTGCTACTGATTCAGTGACTTTTGGATGAATATGACCTGGATTAGAGATGTTCCGATACTATTTTTTCCCTCCCGATACCGATACCAGTGTGTTAAAAATATATATCATACTATGCCTGCACGACTGTGATATGATTATCATTGGTGGTAAGGTTTGGCTCAGGTTAAACCCTCTGTAAAACATGAACAAATACAGCAAATGGACACCATTTATTTTTACCAGTGAATGTTATTTCGTTTTTCAGCTTGTACGTTTGTTTTGACTGGTCCAAACAACGCAGCACTGGCAGAGCTTCATGTTTCCAAGAACCGCGTCAGAGCTAACAGAGCTCTAAAAAAATTACATGGTATCAGATCGGTGCATGGATTCCAGTATGCCCACATTTTTGGCAGTATCGGAGGCATTTCCGATACCGGTATCAGAATGGGAACAACGCTAACCTGGATGAATATACTTTCTGCTGCTAGGTGGTGGCAGCGAGGAATTCATGGGAATTGTTATCAAGGGAGAACAGTCATGAAAAGTCATGGTCCATTTCCTAGCTTCATTTTATTTCAAGGGTGTGAGTAGAGGCTGTCAGATGCTGTACAGATAGTGAAACTGCTTGAGGCAAGATTGTGACATGTGATACATAAACAAAACTGAACTTGTAGCATAGCACTGTGAGCCAGTTAACACCTAAAGCTGCAAATGTGTTGGTTATTTTTTTCAATGAATTAAATAGTTAATGGTTATTCGCTCCATGTCCTGTCTCCGCTGCACACCTGTAACTGTCACGTTGTTTTCTGGTAAGTCTGGTAAGTTTCCTTGAAAAGATGGACATGGTATCAGTGCAACTCACTGACTCGCTAGAACATCGGTTGTGTATGACTCATGACTCCAGGATGCCAGTATTTCATGTGTCACTGTTATGCTGCCATGCAATGACTACTCTGCTTTACCAAGTCTGCATTCAACTTGTTTCATTTGTTTACTGAAATGCTCCCATAATTTCAAAAGTTGCAGTCTCACATTTTTGCCTCTTCTTCACATGAGTCTCTCTCCGTACATTTATGTACTAAACATGCAAGGGCTCGTGGGTATGCGTCGTGCATCAAACGCCCAGCAAATATCTCACAATAAAAGTGTTGTGGAAAAATGTAATAAAGTGAGTTAACGGAGAGATGAGAGTGCTTTTACTTTAAAAGGTGTTGCAAATAGAAATGTCTGCGACAGAGTCCTTGAATCAGGTCATCAAGCATCTATTTTGCTGAGCATCAAAGATGGCAAGAAGAAAAGAGGCAATGCCACAACTCTGTAGAAGAGCAGCATGCCTCACTTGCATAAGGTTCACTTGTGATGCACATCTACTACGGGTAGTGTAGCCTCTCTAATCTACTAAAATGGTTGCCACCATGAAAAGCAAGACATTCTGCAAGACGTCCTGTTAATGCATTCAGTGAAGCCCAGGCACAAACTCTGAAAATGTTGTTGCAGCAAATGGTGAACTCATGTTTAACAGTCGGCTCCCATAAAAATGTATTGAATGGTTCGAGACGCACTGCTTGAAATGAAGGATCAAAGATGATGAGGTTAGTCCATGAGAGGCACAGGAGATGAGGGGATGAACATGTGAGAACGATCTAACCTGCACTCTTGGGGGTGTCTTTGAACACAGCACTGTGGAGCTTTGTACAGTCTGGTCCTTGAAGCATGAACGGCTACTACTCAAAATCACATACATGTAGGCGGCAAGTTGAGCTCAGTGTTTCATGTTATGAGAAATAACACTACCTTTAGTTAGTTTGAAAACAAAGGCTTTTAATGTCATGAAATGAACTATTTTAGTTTTTATTACATTTGGAATGAATTATTTATCATAACGATAAAAGTCAAAGACATGCTTGGCCAGTCTCTACTGACACCTGTAAAAAAACTGGATGAATGAATGAATTATATTTTGGTCAGGGCTGTAGAGGCTGCATCAAATAGACAACCTAATGCAGGTTATTTTTATTAACCACAGTTGCTGGTAATTTTTAGGTTTGAAATTTTTGGTTTATTTTGTCCAAAGAAATAGCCAATACTAACATTTTGGCTATCTCGTGTACTTTTAATATTTATGATCCATAGATTTAATTGTTTGTAAATCGATTGTGTCATTATAACAAACAATGTTCAGCTACTGTAAAATATCTATGGTCTTCGTTTAAAACAAAACAAAGGACACACTGATCGGCTTAATCAGCATTGTGTGAACTAATTTGGCAATGGTTTGAATGTAACAGACATTTGTTGACATTTAAAATGTTACTATACCAGTACAGATGTACTTTAAATGCTGCACTACCATTATTCTGGACAGTTAGGAGTGTTTGAATACGTTTTTGTGCATTCAGATCCCACTGTCAGTCCATTTTCATTTAAAGCAGACTGTCAGAACTATACAATAAGAGATATTTTCATTTGTGCACAAACCATACCTTCAAATAGAAGCTTATGTTCATGTTTCCTCCACAGTGATCATGATAATTATCAAAAACCTCCTAGTCTCTTTTGACTGAAAAAAGAGCATCTTATTTGCACTTATCAGCATTTTCTCAGACAAAATTGGACGCCTTTCTGGCTGAGAGCCCTCTTAGCGAGGATGCTGCTGTCAAGAAGAAATAGAGAGCTCACTGGCCCCATGCAGGTGTGTTTTTGCATCTCAGCAGGAGTACTTCCCATGCACTGGACCATTTTGTCCTTCTAAGCATTATGATCCTTCTAATAAAAATTTCCCTGGATTGTTAGCTTTATCTTATACTTACATGCATGGAGGATTTGTTTTCATTTGATTTCTTGTATCCAGCTGCTTACACTTCTGGCAACAACTCTGTATCAGTATAAGTCAGTGCATCAATATTCATCCAGCAAGTATTTATTGTAGTATTAATATTATTGCAGGTTATTTTTGTTATACCATTGAATTAGACATCTGATGGTGATCCCATTTATGAAAATAAAGCATTATTGATTTGAATGTGGGATATACAAAAAACTGTATGCGCTGACTTGATAAAAATAAAAGTACTGAAGGAAGCTACAGACATCCAGCTTTGCTTGATTAACAAATTTAAAAGTAAATATTTACTAAATATTAACATTAGTACATTTTGAATGTTCACATTATTAAACACTGAGACTCAACAATGCAAGACCTTCATATAGAGAACAAAATGTCACTCAATCAAAAGTCCACAATGCTACAAAGGTGGGTCATATTACAGAATCCTGAAAAGCAACATTTGTCTGCAATTGAGAGGAAAAAGCTGACAGATCGCCTGTGCCCAAACTGCAGACACATCAATCAAAATAAAAAGCTCAAGCATTCAATACATCAATGCGAATACTCAGAAAGCTTGAGCTGCAGTGATGATTCATGACAGTGGTCACAAGTTAGAATTGCCCAACAGAAGCAAGGTTGAAATAGCGTTCATGGGGGACTGATAAATGATGTGAATTAGTGATGACAACTATGTATTTCCAAGTGTTTGGAGCACAACTCATTTTTCATTGAATATTTACAATATTTATTCAATACGTCGACACCCACCTCTAACTGGAAATGATTAAATATTCATTATTTTTAATTCAACTTTTTATGTCAGCAAATCATCTGTCTTGAAGATATTAAGTGACACATTATCAATCAAACCAAACTGCACCATAAGAGAGGAGACGGTGATTCAAGGCAACAAGAGATTGATGATGAGCCAAAACATGTCCCTGAGATGTAAAAGCAACAGGATGTGCGGTCCATGGAGCAAATATATGAGCAGCAGATGAAAAGGAGGAAAAAGCCTGTCCACTCATATCGGGCCCCTTCACAATAGAAAACTAATATAATCTGAGAGGGGACAAAAAATATACAGAGCATTAGATAAAGGACTTTCTTAGATAGAGGATTTTCTCATGAAAGGAGACAATACTTCACAACACTACTCTAAAATTGAAAAGACTAAACGAAAAGATACTTGGCATTTTTTTTTTTTTTTTCAATTTAAAGGTCAAAACAAAGTGGTGATGCTCAGAGTATATCTTGGGTGCAAGGCCAGATAAGATAGTGCCGCCATATTTCATACCCTATAAATGATAAATCATGCATGACAGTCTGGCAAGAACATCACCACAGTATTTGCATTTGTTTGTTTTTGATTATCAATGATACGACTGAGGCTCATCCTCATCCATATTCCTATAACTTGACAATAAAGAAAAAATCATATTTTCATCGGTTTTCAGCATACAGTGGTATCTTGGAAAATGGAAATATCCTATTTCACTTCAAAATCTTGCATGCATCAGTGTATCTCATACGTACTGTACATAATGAGACTCTTATTCATATGCGTGTTCAAATTTATCAAATAGTTTTTTTTTAATTTACAGACAGAACATATCTAGAAGTTACCAATGTGCTACAGTTGAAATGTTATCTTTCATTCTGACACTGCAGTTTTTACAATGCCCCTATCACACTGGACTGATACCCACATTTCTGATACGGACAGCCAACAGAAAGTTAACACTTCTGGGGGAAGTGAAAATGGAAGCTGTGCCACTGGAGCTACTAAGATGACAGCCCAAGCTGCCACAGTCCCATGACTTTAATTCAGTGAGATAACTGTTGGTACAATAAAAGCAAAATAATCCTTATCTCAAAGCAATATTTTTCAAAGAAACTTTGCAGTACTATGATTGAGAGTTTAGGCGATTCTGCAAAGCATTACAAATAAATCTAAGATCTCTTGTAAAGAAGAAAAAGAAATGCTATTCAACAACCACACACTAATACAACATGATGAATATCTGGAAAGACACGACATTCATCTCTCTTAAATGGAATTTACTCTTTGGATGTAGAAGATAAAGATTACTTTACATCAGTTTGTTTATTAGTTTCAATGGCACATTCCACAGTTATCAGGTTATATAGTGTATTTTTATTTTCTTGTCAAATATCATATCTTGTATGAAGATGGATGACATGTCTCTACTACTTCCTTGTACAAATATTAAGTAAAAAATATTCTTGCTTGCCATCTTGTCCAACAATAGTGTTTTTTCTGAGTGACCAGGTTTTTGTTTTGTTAATGAGTCTGCAGAATGTGAACAGTTCAAGCCACCGAGGTTCCGTGGATACCAATAAAAATGTAGATACCAATAAAAATGTAACTTCGAAAACATATAGTGAGTTAAGAACTACCAAATACAATTGGTACGTACTGTGCTAGCATGGGGGTGTGGGGTTCATGACCAATACTTCAACCAGTTATGAGGGTGCAACACAGTTTGGCAAAATCAGTCTGTCCATTCATTCATAACTGCCCAATGGTCCCCTTCACAGGCTTCAAACTTGGCTTTCTAAGGCGTTTGGATGAAAAATACAGGCCCATGTCACACAGTGCTCAACCCCCCTCCCCACACACACGGCACAGCACCACTGGACATCCAGTTCATCCACCTTTCCCTCACATAGTTGTCGAACAGGTCACTTGACGGGCTTTAAACGTGGCGGGTGACTTACTAAAAACACCAGTGTGCTGAGTGCTGACTTTCACATTGTTTGGATAAGAAATGCAAAAGATATCAGTAGAATGTGCATCCACCCAGTCTCACAGTGTGCACACTGTATGGGTACTGCACTAGTACCCTCAATTCCACCGACAACATTAAGAGCATTAAGTATTAACATCAGATAAGTCTCAAATAACAGAAGTGAAACAAGGCCAGTTTTCTATGAATGCAGATCATTTTTTTTCTTAAGAGCCTGTCTATTGATAAGGCTGCCATTTAAAAATCACATGATTGATGCGAAATGTAGTGCTTGAAGGCTTGAGCAAGTTACAGTGCCCCGGGGTCAAAATCAAACAGGGGCTTAAATGTCTGTGTCTCCATTTATCACCACCTGGCAGCAATTTCTGTTTTACAGTACATCACTGCAAGGTCAGCAGCGGGACATGTTTCAGGAAGCTATTTAAAAGGTCTGCTATGGCATTTTTGCAAATTAAAATGAGCGACTGACTTTGACAGAAAAAAATTTCAGTGCTCATTGTGCGCACCAAAAGGGGAATGGTGGCTGATCTATGTAGAGCTGTACAGATGCAATCAAAATTAGGGGATTTTTTTCCACTGCAGTGTCATCAATTAGTTAAAAAATGGAGGGCTGAATATAATCCTTTGTCACGGTTACTCATCTCATCGCTGTTGTCCCTTCTGTTCAATGATATCCAGTGTTGTAGCCATTTCTGCACCTTTCTTCCACTCTTACAGGCCATTTTTTCTGTGTTCCCACAGGTAAACATTAGGATGGTGTCTGGGGAGGCAGGAGGGCACAGCTACTTGGTGGCATGCTGGCAGCCCATCCTGATCCTGATGCTTGGCACCGTCCTTTCTGGCTCCACCACCGGTTGCCCTTCCCGATGTGACTGTAATGGTCAGGAGCGTTCAGTTGTGTGCCATCGAAGGAGACTGACAACTCTTCCAGAGGGCATCCCCACTGAAACAAGGCTACTAGACCTCAGCAAGAATCGTCTGAAAAATCTGGGACCTGAGGAGTTTATTAATTACCCTCAGCTGGAAGACCTTCAACTTAATGAAAACACAATATCAACCATTGAGCCTGGGGCTTTTAGCAACCTTATGAACCTTCGCACTCTAGGTTTGCGCAACAACCAGCTGAAGCTCATTCAGCTGGGAGTTTTCACTGGCCTCACCAATCTCACCCAGCTGGATATCAGTGAGAATAAAATTGTCATTCTGCTTGACTACATGTTCCAGGAGCTGTACAACCTGAGGGCTCTGGAAGTTGGTGACAATGACCTAGTATTCATCTCACCCCGATCATTTCATGGCCTCAGCAACCTCGAAAGTCTCAACATTGAAGGATGCAATATAGCCTCAGTGCCAACTGATGCCCTTAGCCATCTCCATAACCTGCTGTCACTTCGACTGCGTTATCTGAACGTCACCGTCTTGAGGGACTACTCATTTAAGAGGCTGTATCGGCTCAGAGTGTTGGAGATTTCTCAAATGCCCACCCTGGATACCATGACTCCGAAATGCTTCTTTGGACTCAACCTCACATCACTGTCAATTACAAACTGTAATCTTACTGTCATTCCATACCAAGCCATTAGTCACCTAAGATATCTTCGTTTTTTGAATCTGTCTTTCAATCCTATCCAAACTGTGGAGGGTAACCAGCTCTTTAATCTGCAGAAGCTTCAGGCTTTTCACTTGGCTGGCGGAAGATTAGCTGCCATTGAGCCCTACTCTTTCCGAGGACTCAACCACCTCCGTGTACTCAATGTATCCAGTAATAACTTGAGCACCCTGGAGGAGTCCGTCTTTCACTCAGTGGGAAACCTGGAGACGTTAGCTTTGTATGACAACCCACTCGCCTGTGACTGTCGCCTGCTCTGGGTCTTTCGTCGACGGTGGAGGCTCAACTTCAACAGACAACAGCCCATGTGTGCCTCACCTGAGGTGGTACAAGGAAAAGAATTCAAGGACTTCCCAGATATCCTCCCTTCAGACTACTTTATCTGCCAGAAATCAAAAATTATGGATTATAATGTTCAAGAAAGCCATGTGGATGAAGGAACTACGGTTCATTTCACTTGCCAAGCTGAGGGTGATCCACTACCAGTCATAATGTGGCTTTCACCCAAAAAGGAATACATCACTACCAAAACTATGGGGTCAAGACTTGCTGTGACATATGAGGGCACATTGGAGGTGCGTTACGCCCAAATCCAGGACAACGGCACATATTTGTGCATTGCAAGCAATGCAGCAGGCAACGACACCAAAGCTGCT
Source organism: Solea senegalensis (assembly GCF_019176455.1). Taxonomy (NCBI): domain Eukaryota; kingdom Metazoa; phylum Chordata; class Actinopteri; order Pleuronectiformes; family Soleidae; genus Solea; species Solea senegalensis. The sequence goes on along the minus strand of NC_058027.1, from coordinate 10,177,844 downwards.
CACCTTTTTGTACATAGCTACTCACCCAATTGGCCCCACCAGCCAAATAAAACATTTGCCTTCATTTCCAACCAGCCTAGCGACGAAGGTGCAAATGTGACCCGGGCCACAGTTCCATTTCCATTTGATGTAAAGACACTCATCATTGCAACCACCATGGGATTCATCTCTTTCCTTGGAGTTGTTCTCTTCTGTCTCGTAATATTATTCCTCTGGAGTAGAGGAAAAGACAATACAAAGTCAAGTATAGAGGTTGAATATGTACCACGGAAGGAGGAAACAGAGGAGGCCAGTCCAGCTGAGGAACCCATACAATTCAACATGAAAATCATGTGAAACTCGAAAGGAGGTGATTTAATCTTACAAACTGCAGTCGGGATGCATTCTATCCACAGTTTAAATATGTACTCAATCTGAGTGATAGAAACTGCACAGCAGTAAATGCATTTTGACACTGGACCATTGGTGTGTTTTTTCACTGAAGGGACTGAAATATCAAACAAATCTTGACTTTCAAATATTACAATTTCTGTAAATTTGAATTGGCAATATCCAAACGGTATGTTAACATGCACTGAACAACCCATAACCGTATGTAACCAAATAAAGGTCATGAATAAAGCACATGTATAAGAGAAATGTTCCTAATAAAAACGGTGTCTAATGGGCGGAATTATCCTGCAAGTAGTCTTTCAGCACAAAATAGGTGGAAGTTTGTGTTGTATTAATTGTCTTGCATTTTTTCTCTCTTGTTTTGATGGATGTAAAGCACAACAACCCATATTTGGAGCCTGAATTCTGTTGCTACAATTCCTAAGTTGAAAGCAGTTTCTAATGTTTCTTTTGTTTCATTGGAGACAGGTATTTTTTAGTCAAAAAGATTAAGTGGTTTCTTCAAAAAAAAGAGTCAGACTTAAAAAAAAAAAGAAAATGCATAATAGAGGAAATACTTCAACAGAATATGAACAGAAAGACTTCATGTTTTCAGTGTTGTGATTTTAACAGATATATATATGGATCCTAATCATTTTACTGTTAGCATAAAGGATAAAGGCGTATGTGTGCCTCACCACCTGCTGTGTCAGTGAACTATGGCCTTTTAGAATTGAAGTCAAAATTTCTTATCATGTTTTGATGTTTTCCCCAACCGTTTTAGTTTCTGGGAGATACCATCTTCAAAATTTTAAAACATTAGCCTTTAAGTTCCATTAATTGTAAAACAAAAATATTTGCCGTGTCTCACCAGGAGTATTTCCAATATCTTTTAAGGGTCAAATTAGGAGTGTGCATGTTAACACACCGAATATGAAACAATCCAGTCCGAGAGTACAGGCTCCTTTCTGCCTAAAAAGAAGGAAGTTTGTCATTAAATGTACCGACTTGTTTAGCTATACATATTTTTTCTGTACTCTATTGTTTTCTTGTACATTATGCTATGGCACAATAGTAATACTTTTAATGGATGTGGGTTATGAACATTTTACAGTCTAAAGAGCAGATTAAATGTTGAGTTGACAAATTTTGTATGTAAATAATCAAAGAGTGTATTACTGCTTTTCCTAGTGTATGAAACATACCATTGGAATCATCAAATTAACCAGTTATCATTTCCTGTCATGAAAGTCAATTTATTTTCCCCTTTGGCAGTTCAATAATTGTCAGCACTCTGCTCAAGTCCTGAGGTTATCCCGTCACTGCTGTATCTCAGTAACTGTGACATTATGGATTTGTTGCCTTAAGTAACCCATTTTCCAGTTTTCAGCTGAGCAATACCCAGTATTTTGTGTAAAACTGAGTTTTATGCTTCAAAAGTATTTTATGTTGTCCAACTAATTTCACAGTCAAGGTCTGCTCTGAAGATAACATGTTCATTAACTCTTACAGTACATGTTTAATTGGGGATGACAGATAAATTATATTAAAAAATTAAATGAAATTTGATACTACAGGGTGCTTATTGATGCCATTGTAATATAAAATGAATGTGAGGACAACTTTTTCATCTGTGCTCCAAGATCTCACTACTTTACTTAAGAGGTACACTGAATCACACAACTCTAAAATACCCATCTCACTAACATTCCAGTCTGGCTATGACAGTGCATTCAGACCAAGGTTATAATAGTTTGGGATTTATCTTTTTTTTTGTTTGTTTTTTGTAAATGCTTAGTTTTCGTTTAGTTTGTATTAGTTTTAGTGTTAGTTTCCTTTTTTGTAATACGAGTATTTGCCAGGTGCAACATGCAAAAAGGTCATAAGTATTGTCATAAAAACAAAAGATGCCATTTCAAAAATGATTCATCCCTGGATCAAATATTACAGTCTACAAGAAATTAGCATGAAGTGCAAAATGTGCATTATAATACAGTTTGTGTCAGGTAAAAATCAAATAGCCAACGGACTAAAGACACATATGTCTACTAACAACATAGCAAATGTTATGTTTAACTTGCAAAGCCTTATGTAAGTTATTAAGTTCTGTTAAGTAGTTAAAAACTCTAGTTTGTATTTTCATTTCAGTTAATGGAAATGTTTTTTCAATTTTAGTTTTCATTATTTTGTTAACTACATTTACCTTGATTCAGACGTAGGGATTTGAGTGTTCACAAACACTAAGCCTGCATAGTGTGTTTGCAGCCACGACTGCTGCTTAATGGTTGGTTCTAACAAGTGGTCAAGACGGGGAAATATTATTCAAGTGTCAGCCCAAAGCCTGAAGGGATGGGTGCCTGCTAATGATTGGAAGCAGTAAAAACCAATCTTAACTTGTGGGTAGGCCTGTAAATAATATTTTTTATTGCATGAAATAAACATGATGTCATGTGACAACATGTCACAGATGCTGTTTATGTGATGTTAGAGAAGGCTGGAATTTGCATACACCCCCTCTCAGAACATATCCCTGGATGAACCCCATTTTTAAAACACAATAATACTGCTACAATAGTATGAACAGCATCTGTGAGGACTCAAGCAAAGGTTTGCATTGACTCTCAAAGACGACGGGAAGAGAAGCAAAAGCTGCCCTGAACCCTGAACCTCTCCATACATTACATGGACAACACAAATGCTGCAATCAGACCAGATATTAAAACACACTCTACACTGACAGCTTCCTTGTACGAAGTGTGTCATGTTTGCCTGTGTCCATCTGCGAATAGAGCTGGTTATTGTCTGGAGAATACACAACAATTCTGTATGTGTGGTGGGGGGAGTATGTGAGAACAACTGTTGTGTGCTGCATGTGTGAAAGGACAATGCCAGACAATGTTAAGACCTGATCAACTGCACAGTGTCTGAATTTCACATAGAGTCTGAGTAACATTAAGTAACCAAGCTCTCAATCTCAGTAACAGATGTACTGGCGTGAAATATCTTATTGAATTATCTAATTTTGATACAGTTAACAAACCAATGATGGATGAAATAAGGTTTTAGCTGTGCACACACTCTCAAAGAGAAATAAGTTTTGAAGCTTGTAACTTGAGGTAAAAACCATTAACTTTCCCTTCCCTGCATGACAGATTAGCACTGGTTATTAAAAATAGCGTGTTTATAATACAACCCATTTTCTTTATTTCCGAAGGATTAGCACATCGCGGCTGCACTGGAAACAATCTACTGAAAGCTCCTCAGTAGTTGGTTTCTACAATACAATTTGTGTTTATATCTCAATTTCAAGCAAGAGAAACTAGCAAGACACACTTATATGATATAATTCTGGCTCATAAAAAGAGAAGAACAATGAGCGGCAATGCATTGCGGAGCCAAGTAATCACTTGAAATTCAAAATCAATTCTGTAATAAAACCTGTGTACAGAAGCTCAGAAAGAGTTGGTGACACACATGTTTGAGATGTTTATTTGAGAAACGACAAATCGTCAGCAGGGCTGTGAACAATCTAGACCTGAGCCACAATGTCTTTGGGGACAATCAGTGAGTCATTGGCTGTGTGAGTGGGGGTGGAAGCTGCTCCTTTAGTGATTTCTAATGCTATCGCTTGCATTTATTATTCAAACAATGTCAAAGTCAGCGCTGCACACACTGGTGCCCCCTTAGTAAGTCACCTGCCATGTGACCTGTTGGACAGTTATGTGATGAACAGATGACAATATCCTTATATCTGCTTCATATTCTATTTAATAGTCCATGTTTGCTTAATACTGAACTGAAAAACTGGCATTCATGAAACTCTGAATTCATTTGGAACAAACTGATATGTTAATGGCTGAAAACACAATTTGCCAAGGGATGGATTTTGGCCATAAAGGTCTATACTTGTGGAAAATTTTAGAAATTTTCTATTTAGCTTAGAAGAGAAAAGATTTAGATAAACAATGCAGACCTTAATAATCTAAGGGTAACAAAGTAAATCTATTTCACAAATAATTATTCCAGCAGCATTTTTGCTTTTCTGTGATGGAGAAGTGATGGCCTTAATCTCAGGGTTATTAGCCATCAACAAAACCCTCTGCATGTATCACATTTACTGAGAAATCAAACTGTTGCTAGATACAGTTAAGTCAGTCAGTGTAGTGCAGCTAACACCATGAAGACTGACAATATCAAAGGAAGAGAAGAAGAATTAGAAAAATGAAGGTAAATAACAAGTTTAATGAGCTGGCCAATGACCAGCTCACATGAATCCATTACAGTGACTGTTTCTGCAGAAAATTAAAGATAATGAATCCCCCACCCCCTCCCTTATAGAAACAATTTGGCTTAGTCCTCTTTAAATTCAGCCAAAACAAACCCATTTGTCAACATAACCAGGTCGCAACAGCTAGCTTTATCAATCACACTCCATACATGAATGCTTCCTCTGAAGGATAGATTCTAAAGCTGTCTCCAAATTGTCTTACTCTAAATGAACTGGGTGGGTGTCAGTTAGTTAATTAGCAGTCCAGTTAGCCTGCACCTCAGTTACCTTCTCACTCACAGGCTTCATTTTTCACCCGAAAGTACCACACACAAGTCCAAGATGGAGTATCTTTGTGCTAATTCAGAGAGAATACAATTTTGACAGCTCTTCAACTTTTATCTGAAATGATTACATTAACTCAAAAAAGCACAGTGTCATTTTAACTACTTAACTATATACAACTGTACAAAGCAAAAAACCTTGTGACAGCGGTACAACGCTTCACCCAAAAACCATTGCAGCTGAGAGATGTTCTTGCAATATTTTTCAACATGGTCTCCTTTAATGTGCTTGGTTTACCAACGTTCAAGCTTCACTAGCCCTTCATGGGCGAAGGTCACATCTTGAGCTTCCATATACTAATCCACAACATCATGGATGACTTGAATTCTGTGCAAATGGTGACCATAGAACTGGAATTTCAGATTGGGAAAACCAACAGAATGGTTAAATGAGCAGGAGCTTGGGGAAACAGTTCAAAGCCATGTTTGGCTGCTTCTGCCACTTTCTTGTTCATTTTTTGGTTTTCCTCTCACCTAGTAACTATGTCAATATGCCTATGTCAAAGGCAAAGAGACAATAAAATGATGATTTGGGTTTTTGTGAATAATAAACTTTTAGAATATATATAATTATGCCACAAAATGGGAATTACACCCTTTGTGTAAGGCTGCAAATTGTCTTCAAGAGTCCTTGTAGAGCATCTATTAAAATTTAAACTATCATTTTAGTGCATATAGACAAAACATGGCAGTCTGAGGAAAACATCTGAAATTAGGATTTGGAAAACCAATTAGTGATGGCTTTTATATTTAATGCTATTCAAGGACGAAGCTAAATAAATGCAGATCAACTAATTAGCATTCAACTGTAGCACAGACTGCCTGACATTTCTGTAAGGCATTGATATTTTTACAGTTTTTCAAAATTACAAACACCGTTTTAAATCCCTCAGTGGTTGCTCAATGAGATAAAACAGATAGTGTGTCGTTATCTATTTAACAATGTGTTTACAGTGTGATTCACTAAATCGCAAGTAAGGGAAAATGCAAATTACTAAAGCCTTGCATCTTTTCAATATTTGGCAAACAATTAATAATTAAATGGTAGACTTATTGTAAGAGATAAGTTTTTTCTTTTATTGCATGCATGCTTATTGATTCACATAATATTTGAAATAACTATTCCTCTTGTTCATACTGTCCAGGAATTCTATATCTACAGTGTTTGATATTGTTTGCTTTCTAAGAGGTTAAAACCCCAGCACTGAGCAAAGAACAGTCTCCAAAATAATTGCAGGACCTGTTTTTCACAAGTCACAGACCAACAAATCATGAGAAAAATAACTGTACTTAGTAACTACTTCTATCCCAGAAAAACACTCTAGTGCGATCTGGTTAAAAAAAAAAATACCAATGCCATTTACCAACTAAATAAACAGGAACTTTAACTGATACATGAAAACCATTATTTAAAAGTTAGACCTGCTATAAAACACCATCATCATCATAATCAATATGACCTTGTTGATATCAAGTAGGTGACGGTGATCAGCAAAAATAAGGCAAAATACTCCCATTACATGGAACACCATCACACACACCTTGCCTTTTGAAGCCACGCTAGAAAGTGATTATATGATTCAGTTCCGATCACCATCTCATAATGCATATGTGTTGTATAACACCTTTCTGGTATGGAAGATATGAAAAGAAATGAAGAATGTCAAAGTCATGCAGCTTGCCAGTAATCAGCGATGACTGTTCTTAGTTTCAATAATAATCCAGCATTTTCTCTTTGCCATGCCATTTCTTCCTGCGTGACACCTTCACCGAATATTTTCAGCTGTTCCACAGTGAGATGAGCAGGCAGAGACTGACAGCTTCTGTCTGTGTGACCATACTCCCAGAATGACATAGATGGAATTCATTAATCATTAGCAGCCTGCAGGCATCTGACCCTCGCCCAATATGCCTGCTGCGAAGCCTGTTAAACTCAGTCAGTCGGCTAGCACCTTCACACATGGGTACCAAGATTATTAGGTTATACAAATATAGATCTGCCAAAAAAGGAATAAAATTGTTTTTTTGGGTTTTCAGTTTTACTCATTTCTAATGTTGCTCTTCACCTTCCTATACCCACCTATTCTCTTCAGTGTACCATCCTTCACTTCACCTTGGTACATGGTAATATGTAGAACAACGCCTAATACAAGTGGCCAAGTGCAGAGAAGCAGAGCAAGGTCCAAGATGGAGCAAGGGATTTAAAACTGGGTCTAACTTACCCGCAAGGAGTCCCCATAATTGAAAATGATGAAAAAAAACAATCAAATTTACACATTCAAGTGAGAACTAATGCATTTCAAATCAGTTTTGTACATTAGCACAGACAATAAGGGACAACGACGCATTCTGGGTAAGGTGCTCCTCTTTTTTGTTGCCATACTGCATTAAGTTTTCAGGGTAACAGCTCAGACAATATTTAAAATGGTGGCGAGGACTCCAAGGAGGAACGTGGGACAGATTAACAATGACGGTGTTTGAAGCCACTTCAATGCAATACTAGACTTTGTTATAATATCAACGAAAACAAACGATTACTGAATCATGTACATTTTTCTAATGAATACAGTTGCTGCAAGTGTGTGGTGATGGTGCTGTACACCATCAATACAAGTGACTGAGAACTGACACACTCAATTCCTTTGGTGGACTATTTACCACAAACCTCTACTTATCTAATATAATACTAATGATTAAGACATTACTAATAAAAGCAAACAAATATTCATGTAAATATTTCAAACGGTCTCCGGGACTCGTATGTCTGTAGTCATGTCTGAATTCACACCGAGGTACATTTGTTTAGACTATGGGAAGAAACTGGAGTACAGTTGTTCCGATTCCGATACCAGTATCGGAAATGCCTCCGATACTGCCGAAAATGTGGGCATCGGTATCGGCGAGTACTGGAGTCCATGCACCGATCCGATACCACGTAATTTATTAGAGCTCCGTTAGCTCTGACACGGTTCTTCTTCGCCGCTCTTGGAACAGTTGCGCTGCGCTGTTTTAGAGGTGTGAAGAAGAACTGATCACCCGACACCTGTAGACAAGGAGCTAACGCTAGCTCATCATGTCGGCGGTTTGGCAGTATTTACCAGTTAGCTCCGTTAGCGTTGTAAGCTGCGCTAGCTCCGTTAGCGCGCCTACAGTCAAACTGGAGCGGCCCGTTTATTAAACGAAAAGAGCAGCGCTGCAACTAACCAGCGTACCTGTGTCCTGCGTATGTATGCCTCTGTTTTTAACAATCTGGAGTCATGTAAAAGTGATGTCACGTGTGTCCTTTCCCGGTCAGTCATCATGGAAACATGAAGCTCTGCCAGTGCCGAGTCAAAACAAACGTACAAGGTGAAAAACGAAATAAGATATCACTGGTAAAAATAAATGGTGTCCATTTGCTGTATTCGTTCATGTTTTGCAGAGGGTTTAACTTGAGCCAAACCTTACCACCAATGATAATCATATCACAGTCATGCAGGCGTAGTATGATATATTTTTTTTAGAACACACTGGTATCGGTACTCTGTATCGACCGATACCCACAGCTCAAGTATCGAAATTGGTATTGGGAGGGAAAAAATGGTATCGGAACATCTCTAAACTGGAGCAATTAAAAGAACAAGTAAATTCAATAAATTCAATGAAATTACTTAAGCAGAGATATGAGGCCAAAAAGTGTATCCAGTTTATTTTTATTTAGGATTTAGTATGGACTTGGCAAACGAGAATCATTTTCAGAATTTGGTTGTATTAAATCTGTACCTTCATTTTTACCTTAAAATGTGCTGCGAGTGCCGAAACATCCGCCTGCATCCTCCTTTCCAGAGGGGGAGCTGCAGGTCTGAGAGCTGACGTGCCAATTACGTCACTTCAGGGTAACTGGCCAATCACAAGATAGTCCGTGTTCTGCGGGTTCAGGTTTTGGTCTGAGACAGCGCGGCTGACGAGAGCGTCAGTGATGACACATTTACATCGGCTCATTTGTAGCGACTAGGAGGTTTTTGACCATAAAAACGACTTCAAGTACACCTCCATATCTCACATATAAGTGAGATAGGACCATGCTATGGCCTCTTTAAATACACAGATGTAACAAGAAACATGCACATAAGGGTAAAAAACCGCTCAAAATCTAAGATTTAACAAGTTTTCATTGAATTCTGGAAAACAAACTTTCCACAAACTGTAAACTGAGCAGGCAAAAATATATTTATTATAAACTAAATGAGAAATGAACAATGAAAGCCCTGCTGAATTAACCAAATATAAATTATGCCAAGCCTGACTCCTTTAAATTAAGACTACTTTACATGCTCATCTCTTGCGTTAACTTCGAAATAAATAATGAAAATGAGGGAAATATGTGCGACGTATAAAAAAAAAGACAGCCCAGTCCAAATGTCACGATTCTCTGTTTATGTCCGTTTGCATCAGTGTTTCTTTGAAGTGAAGTGTTCAGTTGCTTTTGTGAAATTTTGTGAATTATTTTATAGTTAGGTACGTTTGTTAATATATCTGGACGTATCTGAATATTTAAGACACACACAGAGAAGTGCTGTGTGAGCGCAGAGCAGTGACTGACTTTAGTTACTTTTCATTGACAGTAGTAGCGTACCGTGTGGTTTCAGTCAGGGCCTTCAGTAAAAAAAAAACACGCACAAACACCGACTATATTCACGGGACAGTTGATCTGCAACAACCATTGCACACACGCACACCACTGCGCATCTATAGGCTACTGCATCATTACCACCACATCTTTCATTATGTCACTCAGCAAACGCAATTTCACAAGCCACTATATGACACAAAAACAAGCTTCCACATAAGCATAGGCGTCAGCTACGCAGCGGAACACGTCCCCGGCACTATTTATGATCAACATGATATCACATTTTGATTGGCTGACGACACACGTCAGTCAAAGTTATAACCAAATAGGAAATGGCAGCTTCAACGACCGGCAACGGACAGCAATACTACTAGAGCAGGTCCACAGAGATATGATGCGTTTAATGACATCCAGGAAAATCCAGCTCAGCTTCACAAAAAATAACCATATTCTTTCTGGAAAAATAATCATAATATACTGAAAAAGTAATTGAATTCAGACACACTCAGACACACAATCATTTGATTATTAAAAAATAAAAATAATAATTATAACAAAAAAAAATACTTTTTTGATATTGCCAGCAGGGCCTTCTCTGCTGGCCCTGACAACCCACCACTGGGTAAAACTGTCCAACAATCACCAAACACTGAATGACGGCGCAAGAGAAAGCTAGGAATATGACATCATCGTTTTCCTAATGTACTGTCTGTCTCCATGGAAATGCCAGGCCAAAAAATACAGTTTCAGGTCCCCTAAAAAAAACGTCTCCATGTGGACGGAATGCCTCTCAGGAAAAAAAGGTGTTACCTAAACCCGTTTCCATGTGGACGGCCCCTTAACCAATGATTTAATTATTTGACGTTTTTTCCACCGAAAATAATCCAGTTAACGTTTTACTACTGCATTAAACGTAAACATATAACATATTTAATTCTTTCTCTTTTTTAACTCTCAGAACAAATCTGTTTCAATGGATTTGGTAAATGGGATAATCGGCCCATGGCCCACACTGCTCGAGATAACAGACAACCATTCTCCTCAGTGCAAGCTGTATTTTTATAGTGCTCACCCAGTGGTCATTATATTAACTGCATGTAACGGCACTTGAACTTGTATTAAATGTCACATTTATTCACAGTCAGCTCTGGTTAAATATATCCCTTTTCACTGAAGCATTTAAGTGGCAATTCATATAGCTGTTAATGTTAGCATTTTACATCAACACATGTTGGAATATCAGGTTTTCTCCACTAAAACCCTTCATCGTCCGTGTTAAAGGTTACAGTTGAGTGCTCCATTTTTCAACACAGATTCAGACACACACACACAGAGCAGGAAGTGATATAAAGGCCCTGTATCAGTTTTCATAGTAGGTAATAAGTCAATGTTTGTAGTCAGCTAGGATAAAGAATGCTTTAAGAATTGAACCAACCACAGACGTACACAAGTTCAACAAGAGATACATTGACATAAAAGCTTTTTTGAGTAAGAACATGAAACCTCAAACAGCCTACCATTTAAGTATACAAAAGATACAATATGCATTTCAATAGGCCAATGCTGCACTGGAAAGTTACTTGCAACCGCTCACTATAAATTGCGGGCTATATTATTAAGGTTTTGGCATGAAGCTGCAGGTTAATTTGCCAAATTCTTTGAATGAATGGTCTAATGCTAATCTCCAGATTTCTAGATGTAGTCTGGCTGCTTCTGGATAACTGCCAGCCAGTGTAGCACTGAGAGCAAAGAGTCGACATCATGAAACTGCACTCATGCTTTTACATTTTTCCTTGCAGACAATGAGGATTTATCCAGCCCGTGCCTTTTTCTGAACAATAACTCAGGTTTGTATTTCACCTTCTACTTACATGGAAATATGTGTGTGTATTGTTAACACCTAAGCATTTTTCTCTCCATGCAAACATGAGGATAACCTGTAAACCTGGCTATTGTTTTGTCCAAATGTTTTTTTTTTATTGAAAATAGCTTACTGTTCCACTTTAAATGAACTTGTTCTCAAAGCATTTATTCATCCTTAGTTGACCCTGAAGTATTTGAGGTACTTGCAGGCAAACACATGATATATACAGTATACAGTACATGTATTAACCTAGGACTGGGTTTGAAAGTTTTGGTCATTCCTAGAGCTTTGGCCTTTTCGTACCATTAATATATTTTTTAAACTGTTTCACTGTTAAAATCTGGAATTGACAACACCAAACTGTCCAATTGTGGCTTTGATTTAATTGTGAACTTAATCCAGAAATACAGCATTTTAATGAGTGAGTAACAATTATTGAAACCATGGACAAACTATGAAAAGGCATGGTAAAAGACCTGCTGGCAGTATGGTATGTGTCTCTCAACCTTTCAGCCCCTGGACACTGGCTTTTACATTTTCTTTTGCATTTGTTGACCAAATACCTGTGAACTCTGAAGCAGGACCTCTAATGTACAAGCCATCGTGTCGTAAGACCAGGCACAGTATCCTATTTCATACATACGATTACATATTTATTTGTTGTATTTTTCAAGATACTAGAAATGAAAACTAAAGCCAAAGAAAAACAAAAGAACTATAGTGCTTCAGTTTGTCCAGCTTGCATTTTCAATCTGGCTCATATAACCTTTTGCATTTAACCTGGTTCTTTTTGTGACAAGGACCCAAAACCAGAAACATTTGATGGAAAACCTGACTCTGTGCTTTTGCCTTCAGGTGGATGATAAAATAATATTCAAACAAAAAATGTTATGATTGTTAGCCAGTTGCTGTAAGCAAAATGTGTGTGCTGGTGGTGCCAACAGTGGTGTGTTTCTGCTCAGAGTGCTGCTGCAGTCCTTCACAAAAATGTCACATACTGTACATGTCAGGTTCACCTTTAGGGACAAAGCCTCCAATTATCCTGAGCTCTGAAACCCATCTGCCTTCACCAAATGTGAAGAGTCCACACACACACACACACACACACACACACACACATTACCAACATCTTAATACCATCAGGCAGCTTCTTCAAAAAATCTAAATAAATTAACAACTAAACTATTTGGACACACAACAGGCAGGCAGTAAAGTATATAAATACCAGCTCAGGGCAGTTACGGTCCTCAGAAAGCCATCTCTGAATGCACAATGTATCTCAATCCTTGAAGCAGAGAGGCAACGGCAGAGGACCAATGTTCCACTTGTGGAAACATGACGATGAAACCACAGTGATTTCAAAAAAAAAATTAATGAATTACTGATGGGAAAATGTTCCATTTGGGATTTGAGTACACTTACACTTGAGTAAGAGTATGTGGTGAGTGTATAAGTAATGTAATTGGTATTATGAACAAATCGAGCATTGAATATTTAATGGCCTTCCACTAACAAGGAGGATCTCAATTAAACCACAGTGGCTTCAGTACATCAAAATGCCAAGCACAGACACAACATCTCAACATCTCAACTCGAGCATCACAAGGGTGAACATTGTGGCAGCATGAATATCTGTTGAACAGATCTGTTGGACGATATGACGCTGACAAGGCTACAAGGTCCTTCCATGATTTTCTGTGTTGAGCTGATCTCTGATTTCAATTAAGTGTCAACAGAGTAATATAGAAATCTCCTCTATGGATGGCTACAAACTGAACGTATACTGCAAATATTTTTCTGAGGCTTTTTTTTTTTTAAATACCCTTTTGGAGAATGGAGTATAAATTAAAATCACAAAGAATCATCAAAGAATAAAACATTCTTAACAATTCAAGAGAAGAACAATTACTAGAGAAAGACTTTTAACACCGAAGCAGGACGTTGTGATGACATAAGCCATTACTTGGATGTGGGGATAAAGCGGCGCGTAGAGAAATGATCCAGGCTGCGTTGGATACTAAGAGCCCATCTGTTGGGGAGCGTGCACCCTCGTTGTCTGATATGTTCGATGGGATCCTCCTAAATATGTTCGTAGATTCTTAATTGATTTATTCTTTGAAGCAGGAATATTAATCTATACAATTGCCATGCCTTGACTTTAGTGAGGTAAGTACACACAGTCTCAGCCATAACAACAAAATTAGATTAAAAAAAAACAATGGTACAGAATTGGCATAATCATTTCTTTCGGTGTTTCGGTTTTCGGCCTCGTATTTCCTGATTTTATTTCCTGATCCCTTCATATTACTGAACTCCAAATGTAGTACATGATTTATCTGAAAAATATAAATCGTTATTAGTAGGGATGCAAGATATCGGTCGATATTGGCTTTAAAAGGTGTGCAAACATCCCCCAATATGACTAAAGACTAAAGTAGTAGGCTGAAAGGTCTGCCACCTCCTTGACTTCTATGCTTGCACCATTACCAACTGTTTTTTTGTGTTTGGTTTATCTGCTGGATCATGATTATGTAAAATACTGTTAAGCACACACCTGTTAAGTATTTTATGTAAATGTACAAAAAAAAAATGACATTAGCTTTTCAACGTATTTTACTCTTTGCCAACATTAGCCTTCCAATGCTGTGTTACCACTTAAATAATGCACCACGTCCTCTCTTGCACTTACATCACTGGCTCCAAGAGCTCAGATTCGGGAATTACTGCGGCTGGAGTCAACACCCTCAAGTGACATGGCTCAGGACCACCATGGTCCTCCACCACATTAATGTTCACTTCAGGGGATTTTGGACAAGAAAAGTCTTCCACTTCATTAGAGCCTTTTGTGGCAGAGGTAACTTGTCATTCTGTCACTCTTCTTTTTTTAATGGCCAGAGAACATCACTGAGGGCGACACCGATACTCGTGCATCCAGCCCGAACTCCCTCATCACCTCAGCCCCTTGCTCATTTATCCTTTTTTTTTTTTTTTAAGTAATTCAGTGAATGGATTTCAGTGAAGTCACACTTGTGTTTATAAGGGAGATGTTACTGACATGAACAGATTTATGGAGTTAGGAATGAATGCAGGCTTATTGAATAATAATAAACACCACCTACAGAGACAGGTCAGTTACTGTAAATATCAGTCATAACAAAAAAGCATTTTGATAAAAAGCATGTACCCTATAAATATGTTTTTTTTTCTTTTCTCCTCAATGTCAAATCAGCTGCTGCAGCTAAGATGTCAGTTTCTCTGTTCTCTCCCCAATTTGAATGCAGATGAGTCTTAAAACATGACATACATTCATATAGAATGCACATGTATGTAATGGTGTGCAGTGACTCTGAAAACAACATGTCAGGGCAGCTCATATTAATTGCATAGTGGTTCATATCAAGGGCTCTACACATTTGTGTGGGTGGGAAAAGAAAAAGAACACTGCAGCCCTTGCGCCACGTCAGAGCATAGCACTTAGGGTATCTCACAGATACTGGCTGTGAAGGAGGAGCCATATGGAAATCACTGTAGAGACAATAGCGCTAATGAAGTTGTCCCATTTCTGCTGAGATAAAAGAGAAATCACTCCAGGGAAAATGCTGAACAGCCACTGTGTGAGCCCTGCAGCATGTCAACAACTTGAAATCCTGCTCATTTTATTACAATATAACAGGAGATCACAATCTATCAGTGGGAGCACAGCTACAAAGTAAGATGTCACACTTGACTGCCCAACATGCAGATAAGCTGTATACCCATACAGGAGACAGGGAGAGGGATACAGTGATGTAGAATGATGGCAGAGAATCAATAGTTTACCATTAACATGATATTACTATAAGCTGCACTTACTCACTGATCCTAAGTCTGGAAAGACGATGCAGTCATCTTGTGAATCCACAGCATCTCCTTCAAACTGAGCAGAATGATGTGATCTACTTTCAAGCTGCAACTAACAATAATTGTGATCAGGTTAATCAGTTCATCATTTAGGTTATATCACATGAGTGTTCAGTGAATCCAGTGTGGGAAAAATAACGCATCATACTCCCATGTGGTCTCATTCTGTCCCTGGCCACAAGGACAAATCCTAAATACCTTACACATTTAACAACCACAGTGTGGACACACACACACACTGTCTGGCATTAATCATCCCTCATTACATACTCACTCACTTTGACCCATGCTCACTCCTTATTGCTCATTCTGCAAACACTTTTTAGCTGCACACTCAGAGTTATCAACAATCTGGGCTCAGGCTTAGACAATGGAAGACATAAGGCAGAGTCCATGTTTTGAAAGAAGTTGAACTTATGAATCCCTTACGGAGGGTTAATGCATTTAAATTCACAAAACTGTCACAACACTTCTAGAGTCAATTGACACTACTGCCAATTCTATAAAAAAAATCCTGTTTATAGACAGCTACATTAAACAACTGACTTGCTGCTATATTTCCCTTTAACACCTTTAGATTCATCATCTTCAACCATAAAATTAATTGTACACTTATTCAATGTTCCTGTGCAAGTCTTATGCTGTTTTAGAAAGGTTTTATACT
Source organism: Solea senegalensis (assembly GCF_019176455.1). Taxonomy (NCBI): domain Eukaryota; kingdom Metazoa; phylum Chordata; class Actinopteri; order Pleuronectiformes; family Soleidae; genus Solea; species Solea senegalensis. The sequence goes on along the minus strand of NC_058027.1, from coordinate 10,161,821 downwards.
GTTCCAATACTGGAAAATGTGTCCTTGAAACTTACCCTCCCCTTTACCTCTAGTATACCTACTCAAACACAACTTAACTCAACACTCACAACAACTCAAACCCAACTCAGAAATTCTCCTCATGTATGATTTTAATGTTTTACAATTGGCTGCGTTTCATATTGTCGTGAAGTGTCTTTGAGCATCTGTTGAAAGTGCTTCGTTAACGAAGTGTACAATAGTAGTCATTATTGTTCTTATTGAATAATTCATTAAAAAAGCACTAATTAAACGGTTTGTAGTAATTTCATTTACGTTGTGCAGTAGAGGGCGCTGTGAGCACAGCTTGGCCTGCATCCATGTCCTTTTTGGTCATAAGAAGATGACAACGTTACGTGCAGTTTTTTGTAACAATAGACAAACACTGTCCTCCTGAACAGACATGAAACCAAAGCATCTGAAAAGCATGTCCAAGTGTTTGTGGTTCTAAACCATAGGCTCAGCTGTCAACTTTCGCTCTGTTAGTCATTACCTCACACCAGAGCTTACGGCGAACTGCACCTCAGCTGGAGCTAACATCACGCCACCTACTGTGGGCATCACACAAGCATCTGTCGTGAGCCTTCTGTGTGGGCAAATCTAAGCAGCAATAGAAAAATAGAAAGTGATAAACAATGGTGTTCAGCTTTGCACAGTGAAAAGAATGTGTGACCCTGTAGCCGACAGTTGTCAACAGTTCAACAATTCATCGACAACTATTTTTCTCATCAATGTTTTGTGTTATAATTTTAGCTCGCTCTAGTAGTGACAATGTCTATGAACATTTCTAAAATAAAGCAAAACTAATTTCACAAAATCAGCAGTGCTGCTTATTTTTGCTGAAATACCAAGTATGTATCTGTATTAAAATATCTCAAAGCAATGACACCAATGGTACATATTTTGTTCAGTGGTGCACTTGCACTAGCCACTCTTCAAATCTCTTTAACACTGACACTATAACACTATAACACTCTTTACGGTCATTGATGTCCGTATTGCAAAGGTAACGGACCGTTTCATTTTGGTTGCTTTTTAATGACATTAGCCCCTTTACTGTCTCTACTACTTCCAGGCCAAACCACCAATGATCAAAGTTGAGAAGGAAATAAACCAAGCAAGCAAAATGACTGGTAAAACACAACCGCAACTGTCAGCATTACATATCCAAGCAGTCAAAAGGAAAGTCAACCTCATCACAAAAGATCCAACCCACCCTCTACACAGAGCCTTCCAGCTCTGACCTTTATCTCATACTTGTTTTTAAAAACAACAAATCGCTAAAACTATTTTCTGTTACCACGGACAATAAAGTTTTCTGATTTTGATTTGGTATTACTACTTAGCCAGCGTGTTAAATAAATTCATGACTACTCATTGCACGTTCTGCCGCCAAAGCTTTCCCCATAAAGCAGAAACTTAACTAGACAAAAGGACAACAACTCCCATGATCCCACACTAATTCCCAAAGTCATATTAGATCTTTTGTCATTGTTTTGATTGAGACCCATAGAGGCAGAAATTGCATATTGTGTGTTTAAAATGAGTCCTCAGAGCAATTCTATCGTGTCGCAGGATAATTTTGCACATTCACTTGCATCACAAGCGCCACAAATGAACGTCTTTACCTAACGTTATTCTGACTGGATATGCAGAGCCAAACACAACTCCTCTTCACCTTACCGTCTAATAACTTCCTCCTAATGAGACACACAACCACAGTGATGGCAACCATGCACACACGCACACACACAATCACAAAAATCGCATCTGTGCATTGACTTTGTATGTAAAGTTGTGTCCGGTGTGAACACGGCATTAGATGTTGGTACTATCTCCATCTCAAATACTAAAATTATAATCACCCAACACCCTGGGCACAGGAATTATAACTATTTTACTACTGTGGTTTTGATCTGAAAATCTAGGGGCTTGGCAGCATGAGTTCAGCCTCCTGAAAATAAAGTAGACAGTACTGTATTTCAAGCCACATTATGTCATTGCTGGGCTGTCAGGCAGGGGGAATGTCTCAGGTTACTTTGGCCCTGCCCTGTCAGGGTTTTCATCTCGTATGGTATATCATCTTCACTTCACATTTTCATTGCACTCAGAAAACTGCAGTCCACTCAGATGAGGAGGAGAAAAAACTCCTCAAGTGTGAAGTGAAATGCTCAAATTTAGATAACGTCGTGGTTTTGCAATGGGGTAGACCAAGGTTGCCAGACTATTGCCTGCAAAGACCCAGTGTCATGGTCAGATGTAATAAAATTAAGGATTTGTTTTGAATCATTTATAACCCTCATCAGAATAGACATTTTAAAAGGGCTAATTTAGATTTATGTTTTTAGGTTAGCGAATGTGTCTGTCAGATTAATATTATTCTGGATTGTGTACCAGAGCAACCCACAGCAAAACAAGAAAAATCAATCACCCGGCAATGCACTGCTTTTGAATATTTAGCTTTTGTGAAATAGCTGTTTGCATGAAATTTTGATTATGGCAATTACTGCAGTTATTAATTGCCATTTGAGCACTTTGTTCAATTTAAAACCTCTCAGACTCAGGCAGCAGGCAAATCAGCAGAGCATGCTATACATTTATATATAGCTGCAAGTCACTGTAATCTCTTCATACCAACTAAAATCAATCAAACCCCTTTCAGCTGAAATTCAACTAGTTGCTCGTTTAACCAGTTATTTTTCTCCCTCTGGTCATGAAGCTCGTGTTGAACGACCACAACCACTTAAGATTTTCAACACACACTTCAACGATTTAATTATTAAAGCCCTAAATATCACACAACTTAATTAACAAGCCACTCTGTGAGGCTGTCAGTCCAATTAATATCTTTACCTTCAGAAAAATTATGAACATTTGCTGCCTTTAATTAACGTTACTACCCTTTCAAACTCTTCATCATCAAAACACTATGATTTCTAATATTTATTGGAGTACAAAAAAATAAATTCAATAGAACTTGTTGTGTGCATGCAAAATAACAAGGCTGGACATTTGGCATATAGTGAAATGCTAAAGCCTTTACAAAATACTGCTTTGATTTATTGACCAATAATGGTCAACGACCTTATTACTGTGTGTTTATGCATCACAAAAGGAAAACAATGCATCGTAACACATTTAGTTACTACCCATTTTCCATATTTGCATACAGGTGCAGGGCATGGTACAATTAAGCAACTTACATCCAGCTCTGTTTTAGGGCTCAACAAATCCCTTTCAAATCAAAATAGCAATTTTGCGCAATGTAATCAGCAAATCAAGAAAGCTGCAATTTAATAGTTTTTTTTATATCTGATTGTTCTATGATCAATGCCAAATCATTAAATGTTATACATACATGTTGTAATACATACATACATACAACAGTTTGTGTTTTCATGGTGAATCATGTGGTAAGGCTCCGTCGTGTTACAAATCTGCAACACACTTGACATTGAAATCATATTGCAAATCAAATTATTCAGCCCTACTATGCTGGGCAGTCGCTTTTTATTCTGACTTTGTATCAAAATGGCAAGAGGAAAACTCTGTAACTTACAAACAAGGTTCATTTGTGGGACATACTGATCTATGATAATAAAAAAAAAACATATGTCAAGAGGGTTAGATATTTTGATCACCGCCCCCTCTGCTAGGAATACTTTACAAACTGAACTGAAAATATCTGAACTCATCTCACTTGAAGCTTTTCATTCCATCTTAAACATACGAGAACCTATTGAACAGTGCCTGTGTTTTTAATTGTTACTGTGAGCTCAACAACTGTACTTTGCAATTGCCAAATTGTCTATCTCAATTTGTTTGTGATCCATCTTTTTCACTTGTATTTATTATAACGTGTGTTCAGGTCACCCTTGTAAAAGAGATCTCGATCACAACGGGACTTTAAGTTAAAATAAATAATAAAATAAAAAGCTCATGGTGAGGAAGCATTTTCATTAAACATTTCTAACTTGACTACCTTTACGATAGCCTTTGCAGATCTCATAACCTTTAAGACATCTTATTTTTACTAATCCCTTGAGCAAACAGCTGTCTTTATTTTGTTTATGTATACTGTAAATGTGTCTTGTAAATTGTACATAAAACAATTTTGAAAAGAAGCATTAGACCAGGTTATTATTCACTTATATGTATATCAAAATCATGACAACCGATGGCTTAGAGCAGACAGCCACTGCTTATGAAATAATACTGTTGCTAATTAGCAGATGATGATGATGATGATGATGATGATGAGCATAATCTGCAGGTTAAGAGCAGCTGAGTGAAGAAACAGTTTAAAAACATGCCTCAGTAAAAGTAAAAGGAACACAGTTGAAATGTTTACTTTGAAGCCAACTGTGAAGTTAGTGAAGAAAATGAGTGTGAATGCGTGTCAGGGAGAGAGAAATGCCAATTTTAGAGATAAATAAATGTGTCCATCTGCCCCTAAGGCAATTTTACAACACAATTCAACTTAACTTTGCAGTCAGCAAGTTGAAAATCCTCCAAATTCATAACCAGTGATACTCAAGCAATTATTTTACCACCTCCAGAACAAAAAAGCACTGCACAAGTTGTTTACAGCAAGTCATCTCAGTAATTGCGAACAATATAGAGCACATAGCCTGCTTACCTTGTTGCAGAAGGACAGAAGGACTGCAGACAAAAGAGTCTGTAGTAACAGTCAGTGTCGTCCAAAACTGTGAAATACACGATGGAGAAATATCACTAACAGTCTTTGACACGGTTGATGAAAACACAACGAAGAAATTAGCTGAGATCTTCCTCCATTAGTCTTCCAGAAGCCACGTGCATCAGGCAAGAAATCCCGGAGGACCCACAGGTGTTTGTGGCTGTGAGCTGAGCGACAAAGTGGGCGGGGCATCTGTTTAAAAAGACCACGCTGTCCACTCTTAATGAATGCTGCGACAGTACAAGTGATAGTTATCTGAATTGACGAATTAAATATTTTCTTTATAACATGTAAACAGTAGTAAACAAAAGAAAAAGAAATGAAGAAAGCAAATGACTGCACTTGGCACTTATATCATCCTACCCCTTCCTCCAAAACTCAACCAACATCCTACATCCTACATGAATACACAGTAAACAAATAACAGACTACATGAATACACAGTAAACAAATAACAGACTACATAAATACACAGTAAACAAATAACAGTCTACATGAATACACAGTAAACAAATAACAGACTACATGAATACACAGTAAACAAATAAAAGACTACATAAATACACAGTAAACAAATAACAGACTACATAAATACACAGTAAACAAATAACAGACTACATGAATACACAGTAAACAAATAACAGACTACATAAGTAAACAAATAACAGACTACATAAATACACAGTAAACAAATAACAGACTACATGAATACACAGTAAACAAATAACAGACTACATGAAAACACAGTAAACAAATAACAGACTACATAAATACACAGTAAACAAATAACAGTCTACATGAATACACAGTAAACAAATAACAGACTACATGAATACACAGTAAACAAATAACAGACTACATGCATACACAGTAGACAAATAACAGACTACATGAGTACACAGTAAACAAATAACAGACTACATAAATACACAGTAAACAAATAACAGACTACATGCATACACAGTAAACAAATAACAGACTACATAAATACACAGTAAACAAATAACAGACTACATGAATACACAGTAAACAAATAACAGACTACATAAATACACAGTAAACAAATATGAGACTACATAAATACACAGTAAACAAATAACAGACTGCATAAATACACAGTAAACAAATAACAGACTACATAAATACACAGTAAACAAATAACAGACTACATGAATACACAGTAAACAAATAACAGACTACATAAATACACAGTAAACAAATAACAGACTACATGAATACACAGTAAACAAATAACAGACTACATAAATACACAGTAAACAAATAACAGACTACATAAATACACAGTAAACAAATAACAGACTGCATAAATACACAGTAAACAAATAACAGACTACATAAATACACAGTAAACAAATAACAGACTACATGCATACATACACAGTAAACAAATAACAGACTACATAAATACACAGTAAACAAATAACAGACTACATAAATACACAGTAAACAAATAACAGACTACATAAAAAACAAATAACAGATAACAAACATACCCAGTTATACACCTGCTTCCATGTACCATGTGAAAATCAAGTCTCTGTATGTCCTCTTAAAGTGCTACATGTTTGTTTCACGTCCCTTTAACTCCTCATTTAAAGTGTTCCACTAATTCTTGCACTTTTGGTTGTGATTGGTCAATGCAGACTGCATTTACATTGATGTTTTATGTTTGTGCTTGTTTAGATGTCTCATGTCCTATGTGGCGCTCTCTGTGCTTTTAATTGCCCCTCAAATAGTGACAAATAGTGTTTTGTATTGAATTCATAGTTTGCACCCTTCTACTTTCAGTGTCTTAAATGCACACATTTCAACATTACAATAAACTGTCAATACCTAACTCACCATCAGCCAAATAAAATATCTATATATGTTTTTATTTATGAATGATCTAATCTATGAGTGATTGAACCCTAAAATAAGTCTCACTTATAAATGGTTCCCCTGATCATATCCTGTTTCCTGTGGGACCATCTTGTTGCCTCACTTCCAGGTCGAGCCTCACAGTGCATGAAAGCTTGAGGCCGCAATGTGGAGAGAAACAGAGTGACTGGAAGTGTGACACCTATCCATATATTTTTCCTTTAAAGGTCAAATTCATCAGAAAAACGTTGGTGTGTGTTTCAGTCTGCAACACAACACAACACAAGAGCAGAGGTTTTGAGTCTACCACTATTGCTTTATTGTGAGTGACAGAAGCGGGAGGTTTTTTAATGGCAAATCTACTGCTGTGCTTTGTTTTGGTTTGATACGTTCACATGAATAAAACAATCCTTTTTGATATGCTTGACATTTGCAGGGGAAAAATAGCAAAACACAATGTTTGCTTCTTACAGGTGTTTGCAACCTGATTCAGTCGAGCTCAGGCCCCAGCACTGGCCTCTCGATGCAGCGGTTGGAAGCCACTGTTATAGACAGCACACAGTGAGTACTGAAATTTGAAAGGATTTGAGATTACTTTGATGTCAAAAGTCAGTGTAACCATTCAAATCATTCAATGGTTAATTTAAAATTAAGCCACACAGTTTGTCCCTTATTTCCAGGATGAATTTTATTCAGTTATACAGACACACTGTGGACTCACTTGAATGAAAACTATAAGCCCACACACATTTCAGTACAAAGTTTAATTTTCAGTGAATGACCTTTTTAACTCTGAGGCAAACCTCTTTCAAAAGGAACAGTGAACAGTTTTAAATAGCTAATGACAGCTGACAAAAGAACATGACTCCCTTTAATCCCCCACGAATCCTGCAAAGCAGATGTAAATGTTAACTTGTCACCCTTCATTGTGTGGGTATAATAGCATATTTTTAAGGGCACTACAATTCTGCAAATTGGGGATGACTTCATAGCCAGTAGGGCAGAGTAGTGTCCCATATGAATTCAACAAACCAAAGGATTTTAGGTTGAGCTAGTTAAGCAAATTAAGATGTTTCCCTTTGCTTGTGCCAATGTCCCATGTTCTTGGTCAAACATACATTAGACTTTATCAATATACATAAAAAGATCACATTTTTCATTCTCCACCACCTGATTAGTACTTTGCATGTACATGTACTGTATCTGTGTGCCGGCACAGGAATAGATTTTATCACTGCAATTAAGTCAGATCTGTGCAAGATGAATTTGTAACATGTCACATATGCACAACCACCACAAAATCAAGCTTTAGCCTGAGGGCCATGTGTATACCTGATACGAGTAGGTTTGCAGTTTGGAATAAAGAGACCTATGAAAACACAATAAGTCGCAGTCACTCTTGTCAGCCCTGTTATTTACTGCAGTTCTTTTCTGTTCATATCTTATCGCTCATCTCGCTTTCTCCACGTCCTCTCTCTTTAAGGAATTCTTGCTTCGTATTCTGTTCTATTTTACACAATTCATTATATATCACTCTCCCACTTATTTCTTGTCACACACTTGTTCTTCTTTTCCTTCCTACAGTTGTTCGTCTCCCACTCCAGACAGGACAGTTCTGGATGATGTCAGGAGAGGAAAAGACTACTTGTGCTCCACAGCACAAGACAAGACAAAAACCCACACAATGCACATCTCAGAGTGCTGAGCATGTGCTGGGCCTTCACCAGGGCTGAGGCCCTGAGTTTTACAAATTGCTCTGACAAGCAAGTGAGCCATTGTTTCTCTCCTTTTCAGTCTCGTAAACAGAAATAGAGAATAACATCACCAGGAGAGATACCTTAATTGTCAGACTTTTAATTTGATATTCTTTTTCACTCAAAAAGTGCTAACCTCTGCCAAGGTTAACAGTTTTTTTCCAATAATACTGGATCCAGAACTTTTGTATTATGCCGCTCACAGGCCGACAAAAACATAGCCTCCTTGGTTGAGGTAATAATAACTCCTGATAACTGATGGAAGTTTGGGAAATAATAATATTTGTAGATCCTGCTTAAAGATTTTCCCACTCTGAACTAAGCAAAGCAAGTCTCTATATTCATTCCCATCATCCATATTCAATTCAATTCAATTCAATTTTATTTGTATAGCGCCAAATCATAACATACATTATCTCAAGGCACTGTACATAGACGACATCAAAGAGCACAGAGAACCCCAACAGTTCACACAATGAGCAAGCACTAGGCATCAGTGGAGAGAAAAAACTCCCTCTTAACAGGAAGAAATCTCTGACAGAACCAGGCTCAGAGATGTGCGGTCATCTGCCTCGACCGGTTGGGGTGAAAGGAAAAATGGGGGACAGTGGAGAGGTGGGGGACAGAAAATGGGGGGAGAGAAAGGACAAGAGGGAGATGAGGTAGAGACAGAAGAAAGAGAGGGAGACCAGCAGCAGATACACAACAACTGTATCAGGTTACAAGTTTATACACTTACTGATATCGACTTTTTAATTACAAAATAATAATAATAACGGTGATGATAAGCATAGCCTCGAAAACTGGATCTTGATCCTGCAACCTGCATGATGAGAATACAGAGAGAGAGAGAGGGAAGGAAGGAAAGACACAAACTAGGGAGAGAAAGAGACAAGGTTAATGACATATAAAAAGTCATAATCATATCCTGAGTGTGAGAGAGTGAATGTGCGTGCACCACAGGAAAATCCCCCAGCAGTTTAGTTCTATAGCAGCATAACTAAGAGATGGTCCAGGTTTCCCTGAACCAGCTCTAACTATAAGCTTTATCAAAAAGGAAAGTTTTAAGTTTATCTCTCTGCCATCAGATCTGCTGCAGACATTTGTGGTCACCAGAGGATGTGCATGAATAATTTGACTAATAATGCTTAATGATTAATATGGTGTCAGACATTTCAATGTGTCTAGCAGTAGTAGAACCTTTCCATTTTTGTCTTTTCGCACACGCAGTCATTGTTTGTCACCAACATCTGGGAGAAATGTATGATGCATTTGGCTGCTAAAAATGCTTTACATATAACTGTATAGTAAGTAAATCATTTTTCTATACATTTGATCTACTGTTTTCTACTGTTGTCAAAGTACCTCTGAATACACTCACTCACAGCCCAATTTAAAGTCACATACTGAAGAAGAAGAAGACATGAAGCATCAGAGATGCTTTGGACCGCACAATGATAATTATATGTGAGTTGCTAACACTTGGAGTAACATATTGCATAAGTCTGACAACCTGAATCAGTGAGGTGCCCTAACGTCGCCTTTTCGTAGCCAACAGTTTTATTTCAGTCTCTTCAAATCATCGAACTGTGAAAGGGAAGTGTCCCAAATGCAAGCAGTGTATTACAGGGACTTAGAGAGATGAACGTCTTCACTTTTATCCCCTTTCATGCCCCAGCAGTGCAGTTGTTTCAGCTTTGACTGTAGCACTGAGAGGCAATTCAGAGGATATTCAGATGCATATAATTATATCACACTGAAAAGCTGGCAATGATTAGATTAATTGAGTCCTTAAAGATGCAGACAAATGTTTTTTTTTGTTATCTTGCATCTTGTCATCTTGTTTTGATTCATCTTGACTGCATCCCAGTACTTGGGTAATGTGACACTGATAATATTACTCACTATAACTGCTTGTTCATTTTAGTCAGAATTTTATGTCAGAATGTGACTGATCACATTTGAATTGATGCTCCTCCTATATCATCCATACAGCTCTCCTTGTCTTCCACATGTGGAAAAATAAGCTTATTGTGTTCTGCTTAAATTGACAGTGTTGTAATGAGTTATCACAAGGATACAGCGTCATGTTTTCTTCATAAATATTATACACACATTCACATACGCTCATATATTTCACTCATATGAAACTCAACAGTAACTCGGGCTATACTAATGTTCTATTTTATTACATATTTAGTCTGCGTAGTATATAATTAACACAATGTGGCTCTTTACATTGCCTTTGTTTTCTTGTACAAGCTTTTCTATGGAATTCAAATAGCATTGCACAAGACCATGGTCTAAATATAGACCATGTTTGAATAAAAAAAAAAAAAGGCAGTGACAGTATTCTGTACTGCAGCTCTGTGCTCTCGTCATTACCGCAGGGGGCCAGTTTGACAATGCAGTCAATTAATGATGACAGAGGAGACAATCTCAGACGCTGTGTGTAGTTATCTTACGTGAGCTTTAGCACATTTAACACAAACGATCATAAATAAGTTTTCATCAAAAGTCTTCAATGAAATCTATCAATTAATCCAGGGCGTCTCAATCCTGATCCTGGGGACCCACTGTCCTGCAAGTTGTAGAAGTTTCCTTGCTCCAACACACCTGATTCAAATAACTAGGTCATTATCAGGCTTCTGCAGTATTCTTGCGGATGAGCTGACCACATGAATCAGATGTGTTGGAGCTGAGTTAATCTATTTATCTACTATATTTCTTTTTTTCAGGTAAGATGAAGTTATGAGAGAATGCAATCATATATTAGTGGACAGCATCTGTCAAACAGTCTTTTTCACCGTCCTTCAGTTCACCGAAGAATCAGTTTAGAACCTGTTCTTAATCAATTAATCATATATTCATCAATTCTTGACTGTCTTGGCCATATACAGGCAAAAAGTTGTCGAGTAGTACTTTTTAAAACAGAGTAAACTTAGACCACGGTCCCTCTGGTGAAGAAACAGAGAATTTCTGCACAGATTTTTACGGCCTATAGGGAATGTTTATAGAAACGCAGCCAGTTTTTCTCTCTACTTCAGACCTCTGGCTCTGTCCCTCGCTCTCATGCCTTTTTTGTTTCTGCTGAAGATGGTATCCATTCAATTTTAGGAAAATGGCGAAATAAACTCAACAAAAATATAAATGCAACATTTTTGGTCTTGCTCCTATTTTCGTGAATTGAAGTGACATATTTAAGAAGAAATAAAAGGCTTATTTCTCTCATATGTGATTCATCAGTGTGTTCAAATCTGTAGGCACAACACTTTTACAACAACAACCCTGGCCAGTCATATCATTTTGCTGATTTACGACAATGATTATTGCATATGTGTGCCTTGAAAGGCCTTTCTGGAGATGTGCTGTTGTTTTATGCAACACGATCCCACAGGGACCATGCGATTGCAATACTAACTGCAGAAATGTCCACCACAGCTGTTGCCTGTGAACTTTCACCACCATAATTTGGCAGGACATCCACCATCACCACAGGTGTCAACATGCCAGCACAGGACACTGTTTCAGGTGTATTCACCTGAAAGATCACCTGAGATCAGCCAGACAGACAACTGATCAAACAGTTGGTTTATTTTCTGCTCAAAAGTCAGACAGAGTCTCTGGGAAGCAAAGCGGATGCTGATGAAGTGTGATGCGGGTTCCAGTTCATGTACAGTGTTCTGAAACTTTGCATAGCTATTGAGTCATAAACAATAGCCTGGTTAACTCTATGTGAAGGAGAACATTGGCGTCATACCAATGGTGAAGGGTACTTTGCCCCCCCTTTAAATTAATTTAGAGTGGCCTTTTTTTCAATCCAAGGCTCACCAGTGCAATAATTATGCACAATCAGACTGTTGTGGTGCACTCTAATACACATTTTAATACACATTCAAATAGGAAATCTTACGTGTCTCACTTGGTTTTTGAAATACTAAGATAATAATATTCTGTGCATGGATAACATATTGGTGTGCTGAGTTGTGTTTTCATGTGTTTTTATGGACCGCCATTGAAAGTTAACCTAACAAGTTTTGGGTATACAGAAAATACATGTTATTGAAATGTATTTATTGTTGTTTTGGGCCCTATGTTGAGAATAAAAGATTTATAGAGTGAATATCCCAGGTATGAGCAGAACAAAATTGTCGCTCCTTGGTGACTACTGTATATTCTTATAACCTGTCAGGTTCAATGATCTCACAGATATTCTTTTCCCATTTGATTCCTGTATTTGCAGTCTCACACTACAGTATATTAAATCAGCTTTAACAATATGCTTTTATAGCTTCCATCTTCCTCCTGACAGTACCACAAACACGCACTACCATCGCCTCCTCTCCACAGTCCACACAGCATGGACACTGCACAGTGGAGCACTTGTACCCTGAGGACATTACAGCAGCAATTACACTTAACTCTTGGCATTTGAGTGACAAAAAATACCTCATTGAGACACTGAGTAGTGTTTAGTGTTGTATACAAAAAAAAGTACATACAGAAACTACTTTCCTCTGTGCATGGAGCATCACTTACAACTTCCGCATAAGCCAGCTACTTTTTTTTTTACTGTCTTTTAGTGGTTGTGTAAGTCTTTAGCCCTGAGGGATTTAACATGCCAATACCACTTGACTATAATGTTCAAATCATGCCTTTTAAATTTTCCTTCACCCTTTACATTTTACACAGATGGGCTTTGGTTGGCTGGTTGCATGAAACTATCCATAAAATGGATTAGGAAGTCAATAAATGAATATTATTATTGACCATGCAATGTGTTGCCCTTAAAATATTGAGAGTCAGAAAATATGTTGCTGTGCTCATCACTTGGCAGCAGTATGTAGTTTGAATGAATGAATAAATGAAAACAAACTAATAACTATAAAGGTTAATTTAAATTGCATGTTTTAGTGGGATAATAAACACCACAATATCTGTAGTTCTGTAGTTACAGCTTAATCTGTAATTTCTCTATTCCATACTGTTGTCTGTTGTTTTATTGTTTTGTCTCTGTAAAGTGTCAATGAGTGTTCAATAGGTACTTAATAATAATAATAATAATGATAATAATGATAATAATAATAATAATAATAATAATAATAATAATAATAATAATAATAATAATAATAATACTAATAATAATAATAATAATAACAATAACTAATGACATTTCAAGATTAAATCCATTTTCTTTTGCAGATGTCGATGTTTCCCAGCAGTCACCCTTAGTGTGTTCTTGTTTGTGTCCATTGTTTGTCCCAGCTGTGTTACAGTCACCTGTTGCAATGTTGTTTTTTTTTAAGTAAAGTGCTTACACATTAATTAATTATTATTATTATGTTCTAAACTTATTGTAGACCTGTTTGACTGCCTATTGGTTCCAGCTATTTAGAAATGAGTGTTTTCTGTGATCATGTTAATTCTAATGATAGAAGGAAATAGAGCAAATGGAATGGTAAATGGTAAAATAACGATATTTATTTAGTGCTTTTTCTAGTCTCAAACACCACTCAAAGCACTTCCCTCTAGCATTTTAAATTCAATCCACACTCAAATTGATACACCGCATCTAGATGCAGCACTTTCACTTCCGCCCGGCATTCACACCTGGAAGCTTGTTTTGACATCCACATACTACTAGAGTATATGGTAATAAAAAAAAAACATACACTAACAAGCTGTGGTTGAGTTTTTGTACTCTGCTTTTAACTGGACAGATAATGATAATGAAGGTTTTTTCAACTGTGGGCCTCAGCAAAAATTAAACCCGATTTATCTCCACAAGATACTGAAAAAGTAATCTACACTTTTTTGTTATCACTTGCCTTGAATAACTCTCTGCATATGGGAGTCAAATCAGTATAAACTTTCAAGTGACAGCGTATTTATCTCTGTTCACTGGTTCCCAATCAGTTGTAAAGTAAATTTTGAAACTGTAATTTTAAAGCATTGGATTGACCTGATTAAGCCTCAATTCAATTAGATTCAGTTCAATTCAGTTCATTTCAGTTCAGTTCAGTTCAGTTCAATTCAATTCAATTCAATTCAATTCAATTCAATTCAATTCAATTCAATTCAATTCAATTCAATCAATTCAGTTCAGTTCAGTTCAGTTCAGTTCAGTTCAGTTCAATTCAATTCAATTAGATTTCATTCAATTCAATTTTTTTCAGTTCAGTTCAGTTCAGTTCAATTCAATTCAATTAGATTCAGTTCAATTCAATTCAATTCAATTCAATTCAATTTGATTATATCCTATTCTGTTGTATTCTGTTCTGTTCTGTTCTATTCTATTTGTATAGCACCAAATCATTATGAGGCAGAAACCTTTACAATATTATAGAGAGAAGAGAAACCCACTCAATGTGCAAGCACGAGGCTTCAGTGTAGAGAAAAAAACTCCCTCAGAAGAAATCACTGACAGAACCAGACTCAAAAACGTGTGTCCATCTGCCTCGACTGGTTGGGTTGAAAGGAAAAATGGGGGACAAAGGAGAGGAGGTGGAGGACAAGAGGGATACAAGGTAGAGATAGAAGTGAGAGACCAGGATATATAACAGTTGCATCAAGTTATATATTGAGACAAGACATTTCTGAATCAGTTACGGCATGTTTATAGTACTACAATGTCATTTACACAGGCAACAGCAGAGATTGTTGAGCTAAAAATTATACCAATATCAACTTTAATTATAGTATAATAATAATAATGACAAAACTACTACTGCTAGTGATAATAATAATAGCCTCAAAACTGGATCGGGATCCTGCAGCCTGCAAGATGAGGACAGAGAGAGAGAGACCGAGGACATGAAGGAAATACACAAACTATGGCGCAAATGAACAAGGTGAGTGCACCACAGTATTTCCCCCAGCAGTCTAGATCTATTGCAGCCGGACTAAGAGATGCCCTAAATATAAGCTTTATCAAAAATTATGGTTTTAAGTCTAACTTTAAATAAAGAGAGGGTGTCCATCTCCCTACAATATACATATAACACCCCCCCCTCTAATCAGCTTGACTTCCCTCATTTTTTTCACCTGTCCTGACCAGCAACGTAGATGTTCAGTTTGAGTGACTGGATACTTTATGGTGACAGATATGCTTTGCACTCTAACATACCCCAAGGGATCCCGAAACAACGAAGGCGGCCGTTTCCATTAAGGAAAGCATTTATTGATGGTGGCTCCTGCTGTGAATAAACTGCACATTAGCATCCAATTGTATTGCGAGAAAGAGGTTACTCCCTGGTTTTACTAAACACTGGGTTGTAGGTGTCTTCCATGCGGAAATCAAAATAATTTGACAGGTAATGCACTTCTGAGCAATGTACATCTGAACAGTGACGTTTATGTTCATCCCTAATCCCCTTTTGTAGAATGTGTTATCATTGTTTCTACTCCTTTGGCGTTATTCTCTGTCCCCCTCATGCTCTGCTGCTGTTGTTGTCGTCGATGTCGTTGTCGCTTATGGAATACCTGCACGTGTCACATCCACATCAACCATCTATTTCCCTACACACACACATACAAATGCATGCACACACAAGCCATCACTAACGTTATACAATTACAATCTTATACAAGCGTACACATAATTACACATCACACTGGCACATGCACAGACATGCTTACACTCTTGTTTACAAAGGTACACACACACACACACACACTTACATGACATTTCTTTGATGTTATGACTGTGGAGCCGCTGGCATGGTCTGCTCAGCTCTTGAATAGACATGGATATGCTCATCAGCTGCTGCAAAAAAATAAAGAATGGTGCTTTTATGAGGGCAGATGATACACAGGACAAAAGAAAAAGACATGCTATTGTAACATCCATAACACACTACATCCCATAGGAGCACATAAATGAGGTTAGAATGGAGTAGAATAGAAAGCCTTGATTGTCATTGTACATGGTTTACAAAAAAGACATTAGACATGTGACATAAACGACTATAATAATATTAATTATATACATATATATCATGAATGAATCACTCAAATGTGGACCAACCATCCACAAGACAGCACTCCTGTTACCACGGCTCAAGGCTCTTTTTTGCTCAAGCAATATGGCCAGTGTCTCCTTCTCAGTAATGGGGCAAGAGTGCTGATGATTTACTGTAGCAGGTTGTAGTAGACAGGATGCTGCACTTCTCCCTCTCCATCTTGCAGAAACATGGCACCGGCATCACTGGGATTCACTTCTCGTACACTGCTGACAATCTGCAGCCAAATCATGATCAGGCAAAGAAATTGTACAAACCAAGGCAGCAGATCTTTCACCAGGAGGGACAGCCTCCTGAGCTTTTTCCTTCCTGTCCCAATCAGCTTCTCTGAGATGACAGCGTTAGGGCAGCCTGGAGATGCCCAGTGATTGATCTGAAGGGACTCCATCAAATCAGTTTCTGGACCTGCAACTACTGCCACAGTGGGTGAGATTGGAGTCAAATTGTCTTCATAAATATAAAATAATTATAATGATGTTTAATGGAGTATGTGCAATCAAGGGAACGTATGAAATATGTTTTCATTACATACAGTATATAGAGTGGAACCGTCATGTTATATCACCATGTTTTTTAATGAACAAATTAAATGCCTTTTGAGTTTTAATAAATGAACTGAACTGATAACTAAAGGATTCTCCTAAAAGCTTAGAAGGGAAGGGTGAGGTGAGTGATATTCCGACTGCAACATGCACCAATAGATGTTGCCAAATCCTACACACCTTTAATCTTTGACGAAAAAAAAACACCTGAACATCAGCATCCCTTTTCCTACTCACAGCATCTGCCTCCTACTACATCTGCCTCCTAGTGCAATAGGATGAAATGCAAAAGGGATAAAGATTATGAGTGTAAACATGGTGGTATAACATGGTTGAAGCATTGATGATATAGTACAACACAACTGTGTCCTTCAAATTCAGGTTAGAGTGGGAACCAGTTCACAGGCTGCATTCAGAGAGGCCTTTGACAGAGGACAACCTTGTCATATTTGGTCTAGGAACACATACTTCAAAGGATGTAGACCCTGAATTGAGCCACAGTGAATGTGTGTACACAGTGACACACATGCTGGAAACCCTTCATCATTATTTATTCACTGCTATCACAAGATAAAAAACCCTCACCCATTTACACATTATGTGCCATGGCTTGATTAGCCACGTCTGCACATGAATAGACTTAGTCACTGTAATTTGTTTATGAGGCCATCAAAGGATGGTTCTCCTTCCCTTTGTGTGTTTATACTATGCATTGGTTTGAGATACAATCACAAATCTCATGAGTAATGTCTTAACATTTGGACAGAACATGTCTGAGAACGTTTTCTGTGACATGCAGAAGCATTTCAGCCGTCTATGACCGAAGCATTTATGACAAACAACAGGGCTTCCTCACCTTATTGCAATGTCTGCACTGTCACCAGATACAGGTAGCTTTCTGGTTACACTGTCATCCTCTGTCACTGGATGTTGCCCCCCTGGAGGAGCAATGAGGCGCCTAACTTTCTTGATGCAAATGTTTTCTAAATACATAATATTAATCAGTGCTGGGGAACATAAAAGATGTAAGAGATGGTTCAACGTGACTGTGGCGTAGACTTCTCAATAGATGTTTATTATCTGACTAATAAAAATGATGAATACAGCACAGTGACAATGTAAGAGCTTGAGTGTGGGAGGTATTCTTCTCATTATCACTTGATTTTCTTTGCGTTCTGTTGGCTGATGATCACATTGGTGAGAAGCCCTAATAGTGATGATTATGATTAAAATACAGTGGTGAAGTCAGGTTAATTTCTTCCAGAACCCACTTCTGAAACGTTTCATGCAAACGTCTTAGTGTTTTAAGCCACAGGATGCTGTCTCGCTTTGTGGCACAGCGTGCTTCTTCCACCTTGCCTGCTCAGCTGTGACATTAAATGCTTCACTTTGTGTGCAGTGCAGAAATGTCACCTCTGACATGAAATCAAAGCACTGTTTTAGTGAGAAACATCATCTGGAACTGATCTGGAATCACCTGGAATTAAACAGCAATGTGGGAACATATTTGACAATGGTCAGTTTAAAAGTTATGCACTACAGCTTTAAGGTGGCATGACATCGCTGCCCTATAGAGAAACCAGGTCTACACATTTGATTATGTTGAATTAGTTGTCTTGTATTCCATTAATGGGCAAATCCCATTCTTTGTTATCTATAAGAAAACACAGAAACAACATAAAAATGTACTGGGTTAAAAAAGTACAATCATACAATGTTGCTTTCAAAGAGCTTGACTGGCAGCTAATCAATTTCTTTTGGTCACCTGACCAAATTTATCTAATCAACATCAACATTTGTGTTTCCAAATTGCCTTGAGATATTTTATTTCCTTCACACAATCAAATAAGCCTGCTTGACCTTCAAGATAACATGTGCTTTCTGGTGGCATGGTGGTAAACAGCGAGAGCCAGAGTTATGTTTAATATCTACCTGGCAACAGATCCTGTCATCACATGGTTGCTACTTGACTCCTAATAAAATTTGCTGCAGTGAACTTGTTTCCTCTCCTTGGATGAGCTTGGCCAAGGGCATTGAAAAAAAATCTACAAGGTAACCTTGTCAAACTAAGCTGCATGTGTCCCCAGAGTTTCTTTAGATTAGACTAACTCCGGGGTTGATGACATTACTTTTAAAATATGATTAATTACACACAACTCGGGGAACAGGCACAACTTTATGGACATTTTCAAGCTGTAATCTCTTATATAACTATTCCAGTGTGTAATAACGGTAATATGATCCATATATTTTTCATTTGTTATTCACTTTCTTCTCGTGGTAGAATAAATTAATAGATTAGAAATCTTTTTTTTATAGAACAGAACATTTCGGCTGCTTTTTTCATTACAATGTCTTAACATACAGTGTATTCAGAGGTTATAAGAATGTGCAATATAGAGTTTCTTATAGCCCTATTTCCCAGCACAACCTGTGCAATCTGATGCAAAACTTATTTCATTTTCAACAACTATATAAACACACCTGAGCAAAAAGCTCTCAAAATGTTTAAAATTAGATTGAGTTTGTGAAATTTGGAAATACGTCACACAAAAAGAAAAGAAAAAGGGTCTATTTTGTCTCTCTGCACAATTATTGCTGCTTCATTTCACTATTAAAAATGCAATATATTATGAATCATAACTTTGACTCAACAACACATGAAAAGACAAAAAAAACATATTTTAGCCTGAATATGTGACATATAAACACACACTCGCAGGATGTCCGTATTATTCCCATGGCAATTAACCATGGGTGCACCTGCGGCACAGATCACTAAGGGTTAATGAAAATGGAAAACTGTATACACCATGCAGAGTTGCATAGTGTGCGACCAGTTTTCTTTGTCTTCATTAAAATGTATAACCTCAGCGCTTTCACATCTAAGTAAAGTTAAGCAACAAGTACTATTAATGAACTGTGACACACAATAAATTACTTCAACTGACAGTTCAATAAAGCAGACGACTCTTAGTCTCAATGTGATCTTGAATAACAAGAGGTCGTCCTGTTTACCTCTACATAAGTGAATTCAGCCAGTGGCCACTAATACTGAATGCATGAACGGTTGGCAAGAATTAAAAATTAAACATATATTATAAATGGCTGCTGCGTATGCATTTGTTTCAAAAGGTGCACGTACCTTCTGGTAGTACTTCTTAATGTACTGTACCAAGGTATAAGCCTTTAACATTTAAGTCTGTCACTCAAAGCAGATGATGACAAACCTTCGCTTGTCACTGACATGTTCAGCATTGAGTAAACTTGAGTGGAAACATTCAAAATCTATGAACCACACATTTTTCTACACTGCATGGCCAAAAAAATCACATCAGCTTTGATTACGGCACTCATTCACTGTGGCATTGTTTCCATGAGCTACTGCAATGTCACAAGATTTATTCACCAAGATCTTGTATTGATGATGGGAGAGTTCAACCCCTTCTCCAGCACATCCCAAAGATTCTCAATGGGGTTAAGGTCTGGACTCTGTGGTGGCCAATCCATGTGTGAAAATGATGTCTCATGCTCCCTGAATCACTCTTTCACAATTTGAGCCTGATGAATCCTGGCATTGTCATCATCAGGGAAGAAAAAATTGCATTGATGGAATAATCTGGTCATTCATTATATTCAGGTTGTCAGCTGACCTCATTCTTTGGGCACATAATGTTGCTGAACCGCTGTAATATTGCCGCTCCAATATTACCTTGATGTTTTGCAGAAAAATAATGCTGGAAAAATACTGTGTTCTCATGACAGTCTTGTGTTCTGTTCTGGAAACTGGAAAAGGAACCGTTGTATAATTCTGCACCTGCAGCATGGAACGAGCTGCAGATAGACATAGATAGATAAAGGTTTAGTGAATTCATATCGCTAGATTTTTGTTTTTAAACTTAGAATTAAAGAACTGGAAGCATACAGATGTTTTTTTTTTGTCTTCAGTTGTCAGTGGATAGATAGATAGATAGATAGATAGATAGATAGATAGATAGATAGATAGATCATCTTCAAATGTTTAGCAGAAATAAAAATAAAAATAAATAAATAAAATAAAAAGTCAAACGCGTGAGTTGAGTCAGCTGGTGAGTGATAGCGCACCGCCTGGCGCCCACAGCTCTCCATGCTGATAAGTGCTCTGACAGAAGCGCTGGATACTCATTCAGGACTGAGACTCGCCATATACTCGCCCAGCAACCCAGAGAGCTGTGCAGTTCATTAATAACACACTTTATGTTACAGTTTGATGCGCCCTGACGCGCTCAGACGCGGAACAGAAGGTGAACGTTAAATTAGGGACCGACAAAAAGAACTGGAAAAAGTTAGTCCACGGAGAGAAGCGCAGCTAACAGGAACTTATAATGTCTAAATCCGCCCCCTATCAGGCGAACACACGGAGGTCCTCTGGTGTGGCACGTGGAAACAGACCACCGGAGCTGGAGCTGTCGGAGACCAGTTTTAAAGAAAGGACACAACTGGGCAACGATACTTTTTCTGAAAGAGACCAAATGCAAGGGGACGGTAAAAGTCGCACCGAGGTGCCCACTGTCAACCTCCACCCTTACTTATCACATCCTCGGATGTCTGTACGGATGTCGGTGTACAGCACCGGGGTCCGACCAGTCCTGACCCGCGCCTACATCCAAGGACGCGTGTATAACTTTCTGGAAAGGCCGTCTGGCTGGAAATGCTTCGCCTATCACTTCACAGTGTGAGTGTTTTCATTTCCATAATCACTCTGATTCATGGGGTATTCAATGATAACATTGCAATTGAGATCCTCATTAACAGGGAGTTAATTGCGCGTGCGGAGCCGTAAGTTCTCACGACAACTAACCGCGAATCCTGTGACTTACAGAAAACATGCTGCACTTAAATCACGACACAACTGTGTGTCTGGGTGTCCCTCCAGAGATATTATGAGGCTATTTATATGTCTAGACACAGCATAATATAGACAACATAATTCAGTATATAATCTGAGTAGGAAAATGACTAATTATATCTATGATTTAATTGATTTTCCAGAGCAGGAAGTCAGTAAAAACAGAACTAATTTAACCTGGCAGAGAATGTTAAGACTGTTTCTCTCCTGACAGATGTGAGGGGTTTGTATATGAAAATTAAATATTTAAAAAAACACACCCCATAATTATCACATACTTAACTAAGCACAGACT
The DNA here is from genome assembly GCF_019176455.1 of Solea senegalensis. Lineage (NCBI taxonomy): Eukaryota > Metazoa > Chordata > Actinopteri > Pleuronectiformes > Soleidae > Solea > Solea senegalensis. The sequence continues at coordinate 10,139,723 of NC_058027.1, read as the reverse complement.
GTAAACAATCAAATCAACAAAAAGCAGCAACAGCACTTTAACTGAGTCATGTGGTGGGATTGATTTCTTCTCTACGAGCATTATGTTTCTGAAATGTTTATAGCCAGGTGGTCAAGTTAAGGACTAAGTTTTAAAGATGTTAAACAACTGTATCTGACTGCTATTGATATCAGGAGATGCTCAAGGTTGTGGAACTGGTGGGAGGGGAGTTTTCAGAAGAAGCACACGTCTCTTCCTAAACCATTTTGGTTTCACCATCCAAATCCAAGTCCAGTAATTCCACACTGTGTTCTTACAGAGGTTTAGGAATGTGGGATGTGATCCTCCAGCTCACTCTCTTCATGTGTGCTGCCTGTCCCCACTCGCTGGCACTGATAGCAGGCAGCTAAACTTGGCAGTGAATGTGTGCTGTGGAGGAGCAGCTCTCTGTGGTGCTGCCACCCTGTGACCCTGCCGTGTTGAAGGGGACACAGGGAAATGCAGGCTGTCGGAACAGGTTAGAATCTCAGTGATTTAAATAGAGGCAACACAGTGCAACTCCAACACACTAGGCCCATGGTTCTCAAACTGTGGTGTGTGTACCAGCAGTGGTACGCGATTTTCCTCTTGGAGGAAAATCAGAAATACTGTTTCTACTGTGCACACCAAGGTGTGGTGTGATTGGTGCAGAGCTACGGAATTTTGATCACAGTGCAAATGGAACAAATAACAAAATATTAATCATTAGAGTCGCGTTATCTCTTAATCACTATACCAGTGTATACCTGTGAAAAGCCCACAGCTGACTTTGCTCGGCCTATTTGCACCACTTTATTTTAACATAGGAGATAATGGTGTTACTTCAAGAGCTCAGTATTTTCTCAGGTGGTACTTGTTATGAAAAGTTTCAAGAACCACGACATGAGACCATTACAAAATACAGTTGACTATAACAGGAAGTGCTTTACTGAAAAAATGTGAAACGGCAGTGCACAACTTTTGCATACAGTTTCTCAGTATAGTGGTGTTTTGTTTTGCCTACAGCAGTTTGACAGTAACTGCTTCTTGCTCCCTCTCAGCCCTGTGCTCCTGATTTATACACACAAACTCTCCCTCAGTCAAGTCTGATAGTGGTGCTTGACAATCGTAGGGATTCACCATATCCGATATACCGATATATCGGAAGTACTAATCGATACCGATGTACAGTATATGCATTAACATAATATTTTGCCTACTCACGTCGCAACTCATGTAGATTTACATTTTCTTCATTGAGCAAAATAAATAAAGAGGAAAAATAAAAATGTCGTAGAGCACAGAAGCCAAGGAGGTAGCGGCCTATCTAACCTTATGTTGTAGTCATATAAGCAGATCTTTTAAAGCCAATATCTGCCGATATTGTGCCGATAATACTGTGCATCCCTAGTAAATAGAACTGAACAGAGTCTTTTGGCTGGATATTGCAAAGTTCTCCAAAACATGTTAATGGTCCATCATTTAAAAACTGTTTTCACAGACTCACTGGTTATGTGCACTTACTGAACACATCAGACGTTCACAGTGTATTGTGGACTGTTTTTGTTGCAGGTCTCAAGTGACGTGAATTGGAGGCAGCTAATGTTGGCAGGACTGATGTGTATTGATGATGAAATGATGTAATTAATGGCAGAAAGCACTGCACTGAAATCCAACCAAAAGATGTGGTTAAGTTAATTTAATCAGGTCATTTGCACTGCACAGTTAGTGTATCATAAACAGAGCTCCTTTAGTTCTGTAATACCTCCAGGAGTGTGCAGACACCATGTGACAGGGACATCTTTGGCATTTGTCTGGTTCTTGTGCTCACTTCACTTCATTGTTTTGCAAACGTGTGTGAGGGAGCAATGCAGTTAAGAACATACTCTTATCATTGACCCAGCACAGGAATAACGTCAGAGTGACCCAAGGCCTTATCAGAGGCGTGTGTGTGTGTGTGTGCGTGTGCAAATCTGTTTGTTTTTTTTGTTATAAAAAGACAACAACAACTTTCCTGTAAAGGACCATGGTATACTCAGTGTTATGCATATATTATAGCATTTCTCCACACTCTAATGATTAACTATTTAGAGAGACAGACCATTTATCCTTGTTTTATTATTGCTGGCTGAGCAAAACACTCCCTCGTTGTCTGTCAGCAACCTGCTGCTCAACAGTAAATGCAGTATTTTATTCTGGAACAGTGTGTATCAGACCCACCTGCTGGTTATAGACGAGTCAACCAGGAGGGTTTAGAGAAGCCCTCAATCTGATGCTGTTTTTCCGATCCAATAATCTGTCCAACAATATCAAGCAGAGTCCACCTTTGGCTATTATTTTCATTTTAAACAATTATTTTTGATTCGATTTTTTTGGATTGGATCATTTCTTTAACTGGCTGAAATAAATAAGTGCCTTTATCTTTTCTTCCTTAAACTCTTCCAGTTTTCGTTTCTACTGCCTCACTTCAAACATAATTATTTTTACTTTACTTTACAAATCACAGAATTTGTGATTCATAATGGAGCCCACAGACAAGGTCATTCACTTTTCTTTCTTTCTTTTATCACCTTTTATCTTTGGCTTAGGCCTTCAACGAGGCTTCTGTTAACAGACAAGGGGGCAATTTTAGCCCCTGTTTTGTGTCCTTTCATCCTCCAAAGCACATTGTATCTGCGACAAAAAATAAATAATGATGGATGGTAACAGGCAGTGGTCGCATGGTCGCTGCATCACGCCTAACTCTTATCCTGTGCCTGCAAACCCACAGAATGCAAGTGAATCTCTATATCAATAATAGATATGTAAAATGCTTTGAGCTTTTGTTTAGAGCTTAGTGGTGCATATGTCACTGAGCCACTGTCATATTTTATCTGTTGCTACAACAATCACATGTTGACACGGGGTCTGTTTTATCTGCAGTAATAATATGAGCCAATGACGAGTCAGACAGCCTCATAAAAGTTAAGCAGAGGCGTATGCTCAGCATACTAAGTGTGCTTATTGTCATTGCTGCTGCCCATTTCCGGTTGCATTCATACTAAAAATGAGTGTCTGACACAGTGTAGCGTTCCACACATGCGTACTTGATCTCACATTCCATTTTCTCACAGGAGCTCACCCCCAGCTGTGTGTCCTTGTGTTCTTTGTGTCCCTGATTGTCTTCTACGTTGTCCTTTCACAGACAAAAGTGCACAACACTAACTGGACTGGAAACTGGTGTGCGACAGAAAGCATGCGCACGCTTTCTTTACGGTCTCTGCAGTCACAAAATATGGAGGTGCTCATGTGTGTCTGCACAAGGGTCTGTGTGAGTCTGTGTCTGTTGGGAAAGGCTTGACATTTACTTATATTTGTGTTGATTCTATTTGAAACAGCCGCTGTCACATGTGAAGATCAGATTTTTATAAATCACACTGCACAGATTTGCACCTATTTACACAAGGACCTCTCCTTTGTTGTTATTTTGTTACCATTAGTCGTTGGTGTCTGTTGTGTTGTGTGCTTGTCCTGTTCGTGTGTT